>NC_073384.1:72069440-72369440 GCF_028641065.1 Leucoraja erinaceus | reverse complement strand
ATGTTTATTGTAACTCAAATTTAATACATTTCTGAGTTCACACTGAAGGCTACAACCATGATGAAGAATTCCATGATTAAGAATGTCTGAAGAAGGGTCTCAACCCGAAACGTTGCCTATTTCCTTCGCTCCATAGATGCTGCCTCACCCGCTGAGTTTCTCCAGCATTTTTGTCTACCTAAAGAATTCCAAAGTTCTCTTGCCTGCCCGGCACCAGCCTTAAGGACATGCCCTTCCTAGATTGAATAAGCCAATGATAATCGTGAGCTAGTTTGAAACCAATGACAAAAGTAGAATTAGAAACCATGTTGTCATTATGATAGCTGAATGGCAATGATGAAATAAAATTGAGGAAGAAGTAGGTAGACACAAAATGTTGGAGCAACTCAGCGGGCGAGGCAGTATCTATGGAGAGAAGGAATTGGCGACGTTTCGGGTCGAGAAGTAGGCCATCTCTGGATAATGGCAGTGGATGGGTAAAATCCATGGGTGTGAATGACCTGTGAGCTCATCCTCCCATACCCTCAGAAAGCACCCTAAAGTTGCATGGACAGCTCAGGAAGGGGGACATGGCAACTTCGGCGCACAGAAGCAGAGGCACGGCTGTAAGAGGCGACGGACAACATGGTTACAGTACGTGGTGGTGGTGGAGGGGCTCGTGTATGCCTTTCATCAGTCGGGTGAGCAGGCAAATCGGCACAGCCTGCAGTAGCTGCATGAAGCGGCAGTAAAGGGTGCTGACAGCAGTGTGCCGGGCCAGGTTGACCCTACTTTATTGATCCAGTGCCACCAGGACATTGGGCCATAAAGTGAGAGAAAACAAAATTGCATAGAGAACCAGAGGACATGGGTTTAAGATGAGGGGGGAAAGATGTAATAGGAACCTGAGCGGTAATTATTTTTGCGCAAAGGGTGGTAGGTGTATGGAACGAGCTGCCGGAGGAGGTCGTTGAGGCAGGTACATGTTTGGAACAGATTTAGAGTGATATGGGCCAAATGCTGGCAGGTGGGACTAGTGTAGGTGGGACATGTTGGCCGGTGTGGGAAAGTCGGTCCAAAGAGTGTCTCCACACTGTGAGACTATATCCTTATGGGCCTGTCCCACTTAGACTGTCAAGTTGCCGGCAGTCGCCTGAAAAACGGGCAACTGGAAAGGCGACTGTCAGAGTGGAACACGCACACGCATACGCACACACAAACACATCGCTTTCTTCACCAGCCCATTATGCAGGCGGGGCCCAGGGCAAGCCGGGGGAGCGCTGTCTAAAAAATTCACACGGTGCAAAGCCAAGGTGAAACAGACACACACTGCGATGAACAGGAAGGCTGACGCTGTAAAAAGGCAGCTAATGCACAGTGTACGGTAAGTCCTTTAAAAGAGGGGGGGAGAAGGAGTGGAGACAACTTTTAAGAAGTCGGAGATACACGGCTGTGAAGCTCGGCGGACATTTAACATTACTGGTTGGTTATCCTTAGTTCTGAAAACTACTGATTAAGTTATTTTTCCCAATGAGCCAATGAAATTCACCGGTCAGCACCGGCTCCAACCTACGAGAACCTCCGAGAACCTTCGACCTCCTGGCGACCCACCTACGGCACGAGAATTCTCGCTACTCTCCATGGCGGCTTCATTCTAGTCGCCGCTAATTTTCGAACGTGTTGAAAAATTCACGGCGACCATAATGAGGCCGCGACTAGTTCCCAGAATGCGGGGACTCCTCACGACCATGAAGGCGATTCCCCGGCAACCACCCGCGAACATGTGGCGACCGCATAGTCTTCTGCAGTCGCCTAAACGTTGCCTATGTGGGACAGGCCCATTAGGCAAAGATCAGACTTCTTGAAGACTTGAACTTTGAAAGTTCCAAGATGGCGCTGGAAAATGGTGTCTCTTTGCTTGTTGTCCCAGAAGAGGATCCACTTGCAATCGTTTCACCCTTTTACTTGTGTAGGATTGCACTCATCAATAGTATGTTTTGACTGGATAGCCTGCAGAACAAGCTTTTCACTGTATCTCAATACATGTGACCATAATAAACTAAACTAAACGTTTGGAAGGAATAGTGGGATACGGGCTAAATGCGGGCAGGTGGGACTCGTGTAGATGGGGCGTCTTGGTCGGCATGCATAAGTAAGTCATTTCTAATTTGTATGACTATAAACTGATAAAGAGTAATATAAAGGAAGTAGCAAAGAATGATAGTTGCTCTGAACATCAGAAAGCAAAGTTACTAAGGATGAAAACGAGAGATAATGCCAAGAAAGCTCTAGTGGGAGCAGTTTATAGTCTCTGAACTGTACTCTTCAAGTATTTGAGAAATTAAAGGAGCTTGTATTAAAGGTATTGCTATAATTATGAGGTGCTTTAATCATCTTATAGGTAGGACAAATCAAATTAACAAAAATAATTTGAAGAATGAGTTCACAGAATACATTCGAGACAATTTCCTGGAACAGTACACGAGGGAAACAGCGAGGGGCCAGACTATTTTAGTCATAATGGTATGAAGATTGAAATCTTCAATTTTAGGTAACTAACCTATACCCCCCATTTCTCCTCTCCTCTCTTCCCTCTGCTAGACCTGGATTTGCATACTTTTACCCCCCTCTACTTACGTCCATTATTCACTTGCTAGGCAATATCTTCCAGCTTTCTCCACCTTTCAGTTAAAGGCGGCATGGTGGCGCAGCAGTAGCGTTGCTGCCGTACAGCGCTTGCAGCGCCGGAGATCCAGGTTCGATCCCGACTACGGGTGCTGTCTGTTCGGAGTTTTTACGTTCTCCTCGTGACCGCGTGGGTTTTCGCCGTGACCTTTGGTTTTCTCCCACACTCCAAAGACGTCTAGGTTTGTAGGTTAATTGGCTTTGGTTTGTATACTTGGTATAAGTGTAAACTGTCCCTAGTGTGTGTAGGCTTATGTTACGAAACTAAACTATACTAAATGGCTTGGCGATTGCTTCGCCGAACACCTCCGCTCAGTTCGCAATAACCAACCTGATCTCCCGGTGGCTCAGCACCTCAACTCCCCCTCCCATTCCGAATCCAACCTCTCTGTCCTGGGCCTCCTCCATGGCCAGATTGAGGACCACCGTAAATTGGAGAAGCAGCACCTCATATTTCGCTTGGGCAGTTTGAACATTAACTTCTCTAATTTCAGGTAGTCCTTACTTTCTCCTCCCCTTCTCAGCTCTCCCCCAGCCCACTGGCTCCATCTCTTCCTTTCTTCCTTTCTTCTTAATAAATAATAAATTATCTCATAACAAGAGATACCCTTGAACTATGTTTTGACTGTAGTTTTATTATTTTTAGCTGTGTATATGTGAGGTGGGGGGGGGGACCGTTAATCTTTTCCCTGTTCGGGGACCCGACTTTTTCCCTGTCGGATCTCCGATGTCGTTGGGCCTAACATCGTGGAGCCGGCGGCGGCCTCCGGCCGGGACCAACCTGAAAGCTCCAGTCACGGAACCTGCGGATTCGCCATCGCGGAGCTGGCTGACTCGGAGCGTGGAGAGATGTGGTGGCGTGCGACTGCCACCCCGACTTCGGAGCTTCGGAGGCTCCGGCCGCAGGTCCCTGGTGGGAGACCGCTTTTCGGAGCTCCCACAACAGCAACTTCTCCCGCCGGAATCATGGGGTTAAATGACTTGGAATGGAACCTAACATCGCCCAGCGCGCTTTTAACGGCCGCGGGACTTACCCTCGCCTGCCGGGGGCTTTAACCGTGAGCCCCAGCCGCCTCGACGCTGCTGTTGGACTGCTGGACTGCGGGAGAAGAACAAAGGGAAGAGTTAAAACTTTTGCCTTCCATCACTGTGAGGAGGTGTTGGAGATTCACTGTGATGGATGTTTTGTGTAAACTGTGTTAAGTGTGGGTCTTGGTTTTCTTTGTAATGTTAGACTGTAGAAAATGCAATTTCGTTCAAACCAAGCTGTTTGATTAACAATAAAAGGCATTCTATTCTATTCATTCTATTCTTCTTCTATGTCCATTATATAGAATTTTGGATCGAACTGGGTGAGAGACTGAAATTTTAACATGAACCTAGTTACCTAAGGATGACTAGCAAGTTGGCTCAGGTAAATCTGGAAATTACATGGCAGACAAACCGTTCCAAAAGAGATTTTTAATAGGTAAAGAGTAAACATTTCATTGATCGTCAAAATGTACACAAGAACTGATGATTCATCAAAGGATGGATTAAAAGAAGGGCTGTACAAAATTACCAAGAGGAGTAGTGTGACTTACAGTTGGAATTTTTACAAATCAATAATAGATTATTTTTAATAATGTCAGAGAATGAGAATAGAATGAGAAAACCACAAAGAATTTTTATGTTTATAAAAGGAAAGATCGTTTAAGTAAAAACAGGCCCCAAGGAAGCAGATGGAAGAAATTGTAATGGGATTGAGAAAATGGGGGAGACTTTAATCAAATGTTGTATCTGTCATTACTGTAAAAAAAACATATGACGTATTGGAAACATTAGGTCAACATGACCGAACATTAGGTTAACTTGAGGTATTATCCATGAAGCAAAGGTACTGGGACTGAAAGCAGACACCATCATTCTGCTAGAAGGGTTTCGGCCCGAAACGTTGCCTATTTCCAGACTAGACTGAAGAAGGGTCTCAACCCGAAACGTCACCCATTCCTTCTCTCCAGAAATGCTGCCTGCCCTGCTGAGTTATTCCAGCATTTTGTGTCTACCTTCGATTTAAACCAGCACCTGCAATTCTCTCCTAAGCAGTTTAACATAGCAGTGGAGAATAGATGAATACAGATATCTATCTATATGTAGAATCGCATCGTGTCTGCAGATACGAGTGTAGATGCAATGAATTTTGAAAAGTGTGGCAAGATTGGATTTTTGGGAAATGGTGGAGGTAGTGATACAGGAATGGGAATGGGAATTGTTGCAGAGAAAGCTCTGCCTGTAATTGGAACTATATTGATAGAACCAAGTGAATGTAGTTCCAGTGAGCTGGATAATAGAAGTGTTGGCGGTGGATGGCATGATCAATTTAGATGAAGGTTGAGATCTTCCAGGGCCATCTTCTTCGCTGTCGCGTGCTGGGGCAGCAGGGCGATGACTGCGGACGCCAACAGAATC
Organism: Leucoraja erinaceus; assembly: GCF_028641065.1. NCBI lineage: Eukaryota > Metazoa > Chordata > Chondrichthyes > Rajiformes > Rajidae > Leucoraja > Leucoraja erinaceus. The sequence continues at coordinate 72,364,328 of NC_073384.1, read as the reverse complement.
AACAAGCTCATCAGGAAGGCTGGCTCCGTCCTGGGGGCAGAGTTGGATTCACTGGAGATGGTCTTGGATGGGAGGATGCTCCTCAAACTGCGGAGCACCTTGGACAATACAGCTCACCCCCTCCATGACACACTGGTCAACCTGAGGAGTACCTTCAGCAACAGACTGGTTCTACCAAGTTGCAGCACAGAACGCCACAGGAGATCCTTTTTCCCTGTGGCTATCAAACTGTACAACTCCTCCCCCTTCTGTCATGGGGTAGACTGACTCCCCCCCCTCCCCAATAATTGCACATCCCTAATCCTGGGCTTTCCGCTCGTCACTTCATGTCTTGTTGTGTTTTATGACTGTTGGCAGACATTGAAGGTATGAGAAGGGAATTGGCTAGGATAGACTGGCAAATTATACTTAAAGGCTTGACGATGGAGATGCAATGGTAAAGGTTTAAAGACCGCATTGATGAGCTCCAAAAATTGTTCATCCCTGTCTGGAGAAAAAATGAAACGGGGAAGGCAGCTCAACCGTAGTTAATGAGGGAAATCAAGGATAGTGTTAAATCCAAGGTCAAGGCATATAAATTGGCCAGAGGAAGCAGCAAACCGGAGGACTGGGAGAAATTTAGAACTCAGCAAAGGGATTAATTAAGAGGGGGGAAAGAGCATGAAAGAAAGCTTGCGGGGAATATAAAAACTGACTTTAAAAGCCTCTTTAGATATGTAAAAAGGTAAAGATTAGTGCAAACATAGGTAGCTCTCTTACAATCAGAGACCGGTGAATTTATAGTGGGAAACAACGAAATGGCAGAACAGTTAAACAAGTACTTTGGTTCTGTCTTCACTAAGGAAGACACAAACAATCTCCCAGAAATACTAGGGGACCGAGGATCTAGTGGGAGGGAGTAACTGAAGGGAATCCACATCAGTCCACATCAGTCAGGAAATGGTAGGTGGGCAAAAATGCTGGAGAAACTCAGCGGGTGAGGCAGCATCTATGGAGCGAAGGAAATGGGCAACGTTTCGGGCCGAAACCCTTCTTCAGACACCCTTCTTCAGACCCCTTTCTTCAGGAAATGGTGTTAGGTAATGTTATTGGGGGTAGGGTATTGACATGGATAGAGAACTGGCAGGCAAACTGGAAGCAAAGAGTAGGAATTAACTGGTCCTTTTCAAAATGGCAGGCAGTGACTAGTGGGGTGCCGCAAGGCTTGATGTAGGGACCCCAGTTATTTACTGTATATATTAACGATTTAGACAAGGGAATTAAATGTAACATCTCCAAGTTTGCGGATGACACAAAGCAGGATGGCATTGTGAGCTGCAATGAGGATGCTATGAGGCTGCAAGGTAACTTGGATAAGTTGGGTGAGTGGACAGATGCAGTATAATGTGGATAAATGTGAGGCTATCCACTTTGGTAGCAAGAACAGGAAGGCAGATTATTATCTGAATAGTGTTAGATTAGGAAATGAGGAGGTGCAATGAGACCTTGGTGTGTTTGTACACCAGTCACTGAAAGTAAGCATGCAGGTACAGCAGGCAGTGAAGAAAGTTATTGGCATGTTGGCATTCATTGCGAGAAGATTTGAGCTTAAGAGCAAGAAGGTCCTACTGCAGTTGTACAGGGCACTGGTGAGACCGCACCTGGAGCATTGTGTGCCGTTTTGGTCTCCTAATTTGAGGAAGGACATTCGTGCTATTGAGGGAGTGCAGCGCAGAGTAGGTTCACCAGGTTAATTCCTGGGATGGCAGGACTGACATGTGATGAAAGAATGAGTTGACTGGGCTTGTATTCACTGGAATTTAGAAGGATGAGAGGGGATCTTAGAGAAACATATCAAATTCTTAAAAGATTGGACAGGGTGGATGCAGGGAAAATGTTCAAGATGTTGGGGGAGTCCAGAACCACGGGTAACAGTTTAAGAATAAGGAGTAGGCCATTTAATAAAGAGATGAGAAAAAACTTCTTCACCCAGAGAATTGTGAATCTGGAATTCTCTGCCACAGAAGGCAGTTGAGGCCAATTCACTGGATGTTTTCAAGAGTTAGATTTAGCTCTTGGGACTAAAGGAATTGATATGGGGAAAAAGCAGGAACAGGGTACTGATTTTGGATGATCAACCATGATCATATTGAATGGTGCTGGCTCGAAGGGCCAAATGGCCTACTCCTGCATCTATTTTTCTATGTTTCTAGGCCAATTTCCCTCCTACGATGAATAAAGTTGTATTGTATTGTTTCGTAGATAATGCTTCTGTTGCAATGGAGTGGTTTGAAAAAATATATTTTGCAGCTAACAACTTATTAAAGGACTTGCAGAGGAAGGCAGAGTGACAGACAGGCGAGGATTATTAGGAGAATAGAGATGAAAAGAAGGAAAGATTTTAAAAAATCTGCTTGAATGTAAAAAAAGATGCCCTAAATGTAAGCAGTTAAGGAATAGAAGAGGAAATGGCAAAACTGTCAACCGTTTATCATGAAAATGTCCTGTTACTTCTAAAGTCATCAAAGAGACCAGTTCATACTTTCCATATCTTTACTTCCATGGTAAAGAAAGGTTTGGCACAGAATGATGGCGGTCACAGCGGCGCGGCGGTAGAGTTACTGCCTTACAGCGAATGCAGCGCTGGGCTCGATCCCGACTATGGGTGCTGTCTGTACGGAGTTTGTACGTTCTCCCCGTGACTTGCGTAGGTTTTCTCCAAGATCTTTGGTTTCCTCCCACACTGCAAAGGCGTGTAGGTTTGTAGTTTAATTGGCTTGGTAAATGTAAAAATTGTCCCTAGTGGGTGTAGGATTGTGTCAGTGTGCGGGGATTGCTGGTCGGCGAGGACCTGGTGGGCTGAAGGGCCTGTTTACATGCTGTATCTCTAAACAAAGAACGGTAATGATACAAGTAGGTTTTGAGGATTCAGATAAACAATAAAGAAAGACCAGATCAAAGTTGCAAAGAAACAAAGTTTATTAAAGCATAGTGAAATACAGTGTAGATTGGTAGATTAAATAAATCACATCCCATGCTCTTCTGCTTGTCGTGTCTTTACTAATAGGAGCGGCGGCTGGTAGTATTGAGTCTCACGCCTTTCTTCTCATGTTCATGCGCAGCCTAAAGTTGTAGGACAACTTGGTCTATTTGATCTTATTTGATTGTGCACGCCGGGTTGATTGCATTCGTCGAAACAGGGCGGACCACGTGAAGGTTGCAATCTTCCGCCCCCTCATGTTCATAAGTGATAGGAGCAGAATTAGGCCATTCCGCTCCCTCCTAACCCCATTCTCCTGCCTTCTCCCCATAACCCCGTACAAATTGAGAGTCTATCTATCTCTGCCTTAAACATATCCATTGACTTGCCCTCCACAGCTTTTCTCCACCTCAGTCTCCTTAACAGCTCATTAGAGAACTCGAGTGTCCTGACACTATTCTGGATGAAGTTGAAGTGAAGTCCAGTGAGCTCACAGCGTGCACCCATATATTTAATAGGATGGAGCTTCTTCCCTAATCTGACAATTGTCAAGTATGTTTTAAAATTTGGTACACTTTTGGTGATGGGAACAGGGATTAGTTATATCAGGATTGAGCTCATGTCAGATGTCTCTGGGAAGGATAGTTTGTCTTGCCTTACTACTACATGTCCTTGAGTCTACATGGCTTGATGCCCCGTGATTTACTCGTTCTTTCAGTTGGAACCCAACTATTTGCTGATGCACCTAATTGTGTTTAAGAGTGAGTCTGCTCACTTGACAAAGAGACTGTTAGCATACACTTCCATTTTTGCTGAAAAGCCATATTTAACCCTTGAGACCAGGATCCCGAAGCAAATTAAGTTCTATGTTGTTTTCCAGTTGGAATTGAAATTAATCAATATTGTAAATAGTGAGTCATAGTAGAATTGCAGGTGTATGTATTTCAGCTCATTTTTAAGCACTCTTTGTGAAGAGAGTATTTTAAAAATCAAACACGTAATTAACATTTTGTATTATATTGTGTAAACCCACATCAATGGAATGCTCTGATTTGATTCCAAAGACTAAATATCACAATGTTAGAAACCTAAAATTAAAAAAGTGAAAATGCTCATCAGGTTAGAATAGGGGGAGAAATCGAGCTTGTGCTTCATTTTCCTGAAATATTAGCTCACCTTCTCCCTTTACAATTGCTGTCAGACTTGTGGAAACTTTGAAGTGTTTTCTATTTAACATCCTTGCTTTTATTTACTGTGTTTTCTGCAGACATTTCATTTTTCATTCTTCTGTGTCACCCAGTCATTTATCGGACAAAGCTAATATAGTATCAAACCAGTCAAAAATTTAGGAACTAAGTAATAGGCATCTGTGTAAAGACCATTTTTGTTATGTCAATTTGACGCTATAACTTGAGTAGTTTATTAAATTTTCATTTGTTGCTGAAATCTATACTGTTAAACTAAATTCACTAAATTGGGACAGCTAGGTGCTGAAGTATCTGTGGCTGAGCCTTTTGGAACCAGCGACTACTGTTCTATTAGCTTTAACATAGCTATAGATAATAACAATACGGGCCCACGAGTTAAAATTCTGAGTTAGGGCGAGGCCACGTTTGATGGTATTAGACAAGAACTTGCTCAAGATGATTGAAGTAGGTTTGCGGACAAAGGAACATCTGGAAAGTGGGATGCTTTCAAAAGGGTGATGGCAAGAGTTCAGGGCATGCCTGGTCCTGTTAGAGTGAAGTGGCAGTAAGGAATTGAGGCTGTGGTCAGTAAAAGGAGGGAGGCATGGGACAAGTATAGGCAACTGGAATAAAGTGTATTCCTGGAGGAGTTTTCGGAACGGAGGAGCATACTTAAGGAATACTGGAGGGCAAAAATGGGGCAGGAGATAGCTCTGGCAGATAATATTAGGAACAATCCAAAGAGATTTTATGTCGATTAAGGGGAAGAGGGTAACGAGAGGGAGAGAATGGGGCTCTCCAGAAACCAAACCAAAACTAAATCTACAGTGCCGGGTCAGATATAGAATAGATACTTTGAGAGGCTGGTGAAGAAACACATCTGCACCTTCCTCCCTCGGAACATGGACCCGTTGCAGTTCGCATACCGCCCGAACAGGTCCACGGACGATGCGGTCTCCCAGGTCTTGCACACCGCTCTCTCCCATCTGGACAGCCAGAAGGGGGGCTACGTGAGGATGCTGTTCATAGACTACAGTTCAGCCTTCAACACGATAGTCCCCACCAGACTGGATGGGAAGCTAATGGAATTAGGGCTCAACACCTCCCTGTGTGCCTGGGTCCTGGACTTTCTCACCGCCAGGCCCCAGGTAGTCAAGATGGGAGGAAATACATCGAAGTCCCTCACCCTGTGCACAGGATCGCCCCAGGGTTGCGTCCTCAGGCCCCTATTGTACTCCCTGTACACACATGACTGTGTGGCTAGGTTCAGCTCCAACTCAATAATTAAGTTTGCTGATGACACTGTGGTGGTGGGCCTGATCTCAGACAACGACGAGAAGGCCTACCGGGAGGAGGTGGCTGATCTAGCACTCTGGCGCCAGGATAACAGCCTCCTCTTGAACATCAAAAAAACGAAGGAGCTGATCATGGACTTTAGGAGGGTACATCATCCGAGGACGTACACTCCATTGAGGATAAATGGGGATCCTGTGGATAGGGTGAACTGTTTTAAATATCTGGGAGTCCACATCTCCGAGGGTATGACATGGGCATCACACGCCTCAGCACTCGTGAGTAAGGCAAGGCAGCGCCTTTACCACCTCAGGCAATTGAGGAAATTCAGAGTGTCTCTGAGGATCCTCCAGTGCTTCTACGCAGTGACGGTGGAAAGCTCTTGTCCGGGAATATTACCATCTGGTTTGGGAATTGCTCTGCCAAGGACAAGAAGGCTCTGCAGAGAGTAGTGCGTTCGGCCGAACGTACTATGGGAACTTCACTCACCCCCCTGCAGGAACTATACATCAGGAGGTGCAACTCCAGAGCCAACAATATCATGAGAGACCCCTGCAACGGACTGTTCCAGCTGCTACGGTCAGGCAAACGCCTCCGTTGCCATGCGGTGAGAATGGAGAGGTTGAGAAGGAGTTTCTTCCCAGAGGCCATTCGGACTGAAAACGCCTTTCTCACCAGGGACTAACTCTACTGAACGTTTTTCCTTCCATTAAATATTATGTAAAAGAATATGTGTGTTCTGATTGTGTTTATAGTTTGTTTGGTTGTTTGTCTTTTTGCACAAAAGTCAGCGAGCATTGCCACTTTCATTTCACTGCACATCTCGTATGTGTATGTGACAAATACACTTGACTTGATAGGATGAATGCAATTTTACCCAGAGTAGCGGAACCAAAAACAAGGGGACATAGGTTTAAGGTGAGAGGGGAAAGATTTAATAGGAACCCAAGGGGCAGCTTGTTCACATAAAGGGTGGTGGATGTATGGAACAAGCTGCCAGAGGAGGTAGATGAGGCAAGTACTGTAACCACATTTAAAAGACACTTGGAAAGGTACATGGATCAGAAGGTTTAGGGTGATATGAGCCAAACCTAGGCAGGTGGGGCATGGGCAAGTTGGGCTAAAGGGCCTGTTCCATTCTGTTTGCCTCTAAATTATGAAGTCCAGTTAAATATAGTTACAGTGAGTTCAGAAAGTATTCAGGCGCCTTCACTGTTTCCACATTTTGTTACGTTACACCCTTATTCTAAAATGGATTAAATTCTTGTTTTTTTTTATCATCAATCTACACACAATACCCCATAATCAATCGAAAACAGGTGTTTAGAAATTTTTGCAAAGGAATTCAAAAGAAATAACTGAAATATCACATTTACATAAGTAGTCAGACCCTTTACTCAGTACTTTGTTGAGGCACCTTTGGCAGTGATTACAGCCTCAAGTCTTCTTGGGTATGACGCTACAAGCTTGGCACACCTGTATTTGGGTAATTTCCCCCATTCTTCTCTGCAGATCCTCTCAAGCTCTGTCAGGTTGGATGGGGAGCGTCGATGCACAGCTATTTTCAGGTCCCTCCAGGATTCAAGTCCGGGTTTTGCTGGACCAATGAAGGACATTCACAGACTTGTCACGAAGCCACTCCTGCGTTGTCTTGGCTGTGTGCTTAGGATAATTGTACAGTTGGAAGGTGAACCTCCGCCCCAGTCTGAGATCCTGAACGCTCTGGAGTAGGTTTTCATCAAGAATCTCTCTGTACTTTGCTCCGTTCATCTTTCCCTCGATCCTGACTAGTCTCCCAGTTCCTGCCGCTGAAAAACATCCCCACAGCATGATGCTGCCACCACCATGCTTCACCGTAGGTATGGTATTGGCCAGGTGATGAGCGGTGCCTGGTTTCCTCCAGATGTGACGCTTGGCATTCAGGCCAAAGAGTTCAATCTTGGTTTCATCAGACCAGAGAATCTTGTTTATCATGCCTTTTGGCAAACTCCAAGCGGGCTGTCATGTGCCTTTTACTGAGTAGTGGCTTCCGGCTAGTCACTCAACCATAAAGACCTGATTGGTGGAGTGCTGCAGATATAGTTGTCCTCTGGGAAGGTTCTCCCATCTCCACAGAGAAGCTCAGGAGCTCTGTCAGAGTGATCATCGGGTTCTTGGTCACCTCCCTTACCAAGGCACTTCTCCCCCGATTGCTCAGTTTGGCCAGGCGGCCAGCTCTATGAAGAGTCCTGGTGGTTCCAAAGTTCTTCCATTTAAGAATGACGGAGGCCACTGTGCTCTTCGGGACCTGCAATGCTGCAGAAATTGTTTTATACCCTTCCCCAGATCTGTGTCTCGACACAATCCTGTCTCGGAGATCTACGGACAATTCCTTCGTCTTCATGGCTTGGTTTTTCCTCTGACATGCACTGTCAACTGTAGGACCTTATATAGACAAGTGTGTGCCTTTCCAAATCATGTCCAATCGATTTAATTTACCACTGGTGGACTCCAATCAAGTTGAAGAAACATCTCAAGGATAATCCATGGAAACTGGATGAACCGAAGTTCAATTTTGAGTGTCATAGTAAAGGGTCTGAATACTTATGAAAATGTGATATTTAATTTTAATTACTTTACATAAATTTCTATACACCTGTTTTTGCTTCTTCGTTCTGGGGTATTGTGTGTAGTTTGATGATTAAAAATATAAATTTAATCAATTTTAAAATAAGGCTGTAAGGTAACAAAATGTGGAAAAGGTGAAGGAAGGGGTCTGAATACTTTCTGAATGTACTGTATGTATTATCTTGCACCCCTATTTTTTTTTTTTGACAAAAACAAGTAAATAAAATGCTACAGCCTCCGGTGGAGCCTAGATGAGCTTTTTGAGTGAAGTGTCAGAGATTATGGAAATAGAACACTGGTATGAGAACATATTCCTCTAAATGTACAACAAAGTGGTGCACAGCTGTGTTTGCAGTTCCATGGAGCTGCTTGGCTGAGCTGTGCCATCGTAGTCAAATCTGTTTGTGCCAATCAGTGGACTGTAAAAAAGGAACATTCTCTTTTGTAAATGGATGTGCAACCATTGTAGACATTCATTTTCCCCTCTGCACCCTGTAAAACAACTTTTTGACTTTTGGAATTAAACCTACACAACACTTTATAGTTTGTCAATCCGAGAATGAATTTGATCTTCTCTAATGTTTTGAATTTGTTTATTTCCGTACTTTCAAAGTGAACGTAAGATACATTTAATAATAATAATAATGATAAATTTTATTTATGGGCGCCTTTCAAGAGTCTCAAGGACACCTTACAAAAATTTAGCAAGTAGAGGAAAAACATGTAAGGGGAATGAAATAAATAGTAGAGACATGACTAGTGCACAAATTAAAGACAGAATTCAATTCAAAACACAATATGAGGTAATTTTGCACAGATGAAAAGGGAGGGGGACGTGGGGCTAAGGATAGGCAGAGGTGAAGAGATGGGTCTTGAGGCGGGACTGGAAGATGGTGAGAGACACGGAATTGCGGATCAGTTGGAGGAGGGACTTCCAGAGCCTGGGAGCTGCCCTGGAGAAGGCTCTGTCCCCAAAACTGCGGAGGTTGGACTTGTGGATGGAGAGGAGGTCGGCAAATAAAAGTGCTGGAGCAATCAAAAGGGTCAGACAGCATCTCCGGAAACCGTGGACAGGTGGCGTCTCGGGTCGGGAACCTTCTCTGAGGAAGGGTCCCAAACCCGAGACATCACCGTGGGCAGTCACGGTGGCGCAGCGGTAGAGTTGCTGCCTTACAGCGCCGGAGACCCGGGTTCGATCCCGATTACGGATGCTGGCTGTACGGAGTTTGTACGTTCTCCCCGTGACCTGTATGGGTTTTTTCCGAGATCTTCTGTTTCCTCCCGCATTCCAAAGATGTACAGGTTTGTGGGTTAATTGGTTTAGTAAATGTAAAAATTGTCCCTAGTAGGTGCAGGATAGTGTTAATGCGCGGGAATCGCTGGTTCGGCGTGGGCCGAAGGGCCTGTTTCCATGCTTTATCTCTAAACTAAGCTAAACTAACCCTGTCCATGTTCTTCAGAGATGTTTCCTAACGTACTGAATCACTCCAGCACTTTGTCATATGATACATTTAATGGATTTGCTTTAAGGTGCTTGATTATGATGTTTGGGAACCATTTTTTCAAATGAATATCTTCTTCTTGCGTATGGTGTGCACAGCCTAAATATCTTCTTCTTGCGTATGGCGTGCACAGCCTAAAGTAGTGTGACAACTTGTTCTATTTGAACTTATTTGATTGTGCACGCCTGGTTGATTGCATTCGTTGAAACAGGGCGGACCATGTGAAGGTTGCAATATCCCACCCCAAATGAATATCTGAAGGCGCAAGACGCCTTTCCCCTCTGTTTTTCAAGCTACGAGAATTGTTTTGCTCCAGTACTATACTTGGCAAGCATGAAACCTGAATTTGGAACAAGATGAGTTTTGTTATTTAATCCAATTATAAAGATATTTCTCACAGGAAAGAAGCACCCCTCAATTTTTCCGAGTAACAATATGACAGATCACCTTACCACTGATCCATTTGGTGATTTGATCAAAATCTACTTAAGAGCTTTGTCTTTGAATGGAGAAAACTTGAGGTCTCCATGCGACTTTTAGTTCTTTCATTTTCAAATGCAGGAGAATTCCTTTGGAAATTATAACATTAAACCTTGGCGTGTACTTCGAGAACCGCTTGCACTACAAGCATTTTTATTATGTACACCGACCAATGTTTGATGCCAAATGCAACCAGTTTATTTTACTGAACAACACCTGGGTTTCCACAATGACTGCAATTTTAATCAAGCTGCTAGAAATGGATTCTTCTCCCTTTTGTTGAGAAAAATCTTTTATTCGAGAAGATGGAAACATTTACTGAACAATGGCACACTATTTGCTAAACCAGGTGTGCAAGAATTCCTTGAAAAACTGCAATATATCCATTGAAACATAGACTGGCCCATGAACTCTCAGAATGCAGTATGAGCATTTGGGGTGGCATTGAGATCATTGTGTCTATACTGAGCCAAGTGTAAATTGATCTTAATTGGAGGAGATGGATAAATATTCTGGCAGAAAAGAGAGTGGGGGAAAATGGTATTGAGATAGGATCAACCATGACTGTGGTGGCTCACTTCTGCCTCTATTTTCTAAGAGCCCGAGGAATTGCCTAAAGGGCCTGTCCTACTTTGGCGATGTTTTTAGGCGACTGCCAGCGACTAGGTGGCCGCCGCGGTGATGCCTGTACGGTAGTGAGTAGTCTCCTCAGTCGTAGTATGTTTCTGATCGCCACTAGATTTTGAAATGTTGACGATCGTGGGGTTGTTGTAGCTTGTCTTCTCCTGACATCGGTGCTGTTGTAGGTTGTCGTCAAGAGAAGACAAGTAGCGACTTTGGAAAAACACGTGATCAGGTAAAAATAAAGTGCGTGGACTTCCTGAAATTTTTGTTAAGAGACATTGAGCATTGTAAAATGTCTCCAAGGTGAGGAAGAGACAGCCCAGTGTCAAGGCCACCCACCAGGCAGGTGGAGACTGAGGAGACCTCCTCTTGGGCTTCTTCACTATTCTTCTTGTCCTTCTGTCTTGCAGATCTTTAAGCAAGCAGCATAGCTTCTTCTTATAATAAGAGCAATGCCCTCTGATGTTGCTCCATGGTAGATATGATGCAGAATGATTCAAAAACACCGCACACTAATAGAAAAACCGGCTTAATAGAAAAACTAGGGTAATGACGTCACGTGTCTTCAGTTGTCCTCAGTTGTCGCCGACAGGGTCGTAGCTTGTTGCGAGTGGACGTCGGTTATCATAGGTGTTGTTGTAGATGGACGTCCTAATCTTGAAGATTGGGTCGCCGGTTGTCAGTAGCTTGCCGTAGCTTGATGTCGATTATGCGGTAGGTTGTTGTAGCTTGTCGTAGACATTGTCATAGGGGGGGTCCAGTCGCCTGTTTTTCCGTGACCTGCTACGACTATGACAGTCGCCAGAAAAATTGCGAAGTGGGACAGGCCCTTAAGTGTAACAGAGGAGTCATAAAGGGCCTGTCCCACTTGGGTGACCTAATTGGCGAGTTTGCCCTTGACTCGTACTCGCAGCATGGTCATCATGAGGTCGTTGGAGGTCTTCGTAACTCTCCTTCATGCTCATGAGTGGTCTCCGCGCACTCGAGGCCACAGCTGGGTCGCGACGTTTTTTTCGATATAAAAAATGCCTGCGAGTAAAAAAAGGTCGCCATGGGAAAAATCGCTACTTTTTTTACTCGTAGGCTTAGTCGTAGTAGGTCGGCATGTTAGTCGTAGATAGTCTTCATCATAGTCGAAAGGAGGTCGTCTTCACTCCCCACTATTCGGTGTCCAACTTCCCCGAAGTTAGTCGAAGCTAGTCTTCAATATAGTCGAAGGAGGTCTTTAACATGACATTTTTTTAAACTCTTCTCTACCTCTTCGCCAAAGTGGGACAGGCCCTTAATGACATCAACTCTGATTTCAGTTCTCTTGTTCCTTGTCTCAGCAACTACCTACCTACTCAGTGTATCGGTGTTCAAACCGAATGGCTTTTAAGGAGGGAAGAAATAATCTAATTTCTGAGCTTTGTATCAAATCTGGCAGTTTGTTCCTTCTAGAATGCAGTGTGTACAGGGAAAAAAAATCATGGAAGTCCACTTGATTGAGAAAAGTCAGGGGCTATGATTACAGTCTCATCTGAAGAGACTCAAGAGTCTTTTACAAAACGGAACAATGACATTTTAACTTCCGGCAGCACAACAGATATGTAAACGCAGTACTCTAAACGTAACTATAAACAACAACAAAAGTTCAGTTTACGCGCGCACACACGCACACACACGCAATAATAGTGCAACACCCCTAAGACTATGCAGTTTGGAGTTTGTAGTGTTTAATAACCTGATGGTTGTAGGGAAGAAGCTGTTCCTGAACCTGGACGTTACAGTTTTCGGGCTCCTACACTTTCTTCCCGATTGCAGGGGTAAAAATGAGAGTGTAGACAGGGTGGTGTGGGTCTCTAGTGATGCTGGCTGCCATTTTGAGGCAGCGACTCCTGTAGATCCCTTCGATGGTGGGAAGGTCAGTACCTGTGATGGACTGGGCAGTGTTTTGTCAAATTTTGCAATCTCTACGTCCCTGAGTTTGAGCTGCCGAACCAGGCCGTGATGCAACGGGTCAATATGTTCTCTACTGTACACCTGTAGATGAAGATGCAGAGGAATGCGGGGAGACCCAGTTCCCTGAGCTTGGTAACCAGTTTGGAGGGGACAATTGTGTTGAACACTGAGCCGCCTGAAGTATGTGTTTTCAGTGTCCCAAGTGGTCCAATGGGTAGCCGGTGAGATTGTATCCTCTGTATACCTGTTGTTGTGGTGGGAACATTGCAGTGGGCCTAGGTTCTTGTTGAGGAAGGAGTTGATATTTGCCATAACCAACCTCTAAAAACATTTCATCTACATAGACGTCAGTGCCACCGCTTGGTAGTCATTGAGGCACGTCACCTTCTTAGGCACTGGCATTGTTGATGCCTTCTTAAAGCAGGTGGGAACCTCAGACCTCAGTAATGAGAGGTTGAAGATGAACGCAAAAACCCTAATCAGTCGGTCTGCACATGTTTTAAGAATATGGCTGGGTACACCATCAGGTCCAGATGTTTTCCAAAGGATGAGGCTCCTGTTGGATCTTCTGACGTAATCCTCTGGGACTGAAATTGTATTAACATAGAGGGGCTGTGGGAGCATGATAAGGCACATCAGTGTTCTCTCCATCAAAGAGTGCGTAAGATGCTAGGAATGATGCTTTGCTTGAGCTTGAGCTGCTCCCTGGTTTCGTCTTGTAGGAAGTGATGGCGTGCAAGCCCAGCCACAGCCGACGAACATCTGCTTCATCCTCCAGTTCAGAACAATAGTCTCTTTTAACCATTTTGATGGCTGTATCAAGGTCATATCGTGACTTGTCACGGCTGTGTCGGCAGACTTGAATGCCCAAGATCTGGTCCTCAGAACAATGCAGACTTCCTGGTTAATCCAAGGCTTCTGGTTGGGGAACACTCAGATGGTTTTCAAGAGAGAGTTTAGTTCGTAGGGCTAAAGGAATCATGGGATATGGGGAAAAATTAGGGACGGGGAACTGATTTTAGATGATCAGCAATGATCATATTGAATGGCGGTGCTGGCTCGAAGGGCCAAATGGCCTATTCCTGCACCTATTTTTCTATGTTTCTATGTTTTCGTGGGAACGTACTCCTCCACACGTTTCTTTGTGGCAAGTAACAACTGTGGGGCATTAATTCTGGTGTGTTGCTGAGTCCTTGAACATTGCCCAGTCTGCAGCCACCAAGCAATCCCAGAGTTGCTCCTCTTTGACCAGCTTTGTGCAGCACTCACTGCTGGAGTTTCGATCTTCAGTTGCAGCCTATACGCTGGAAGAAGGAGCACAGTTGAGTACTCGGACTTCCCAAAGAGAGGGCGAGGGATGGATCGATAGGCAGCTCTGATTCTAGTATCGCAGAGGTCGTCGGTGTTTAATTCTCTGGTGCTGCAGGAAATGTACTAGTTGTAGTTAGGGAGTAATTTCTTCAGGCTGGCTTTGTCGAAGTCTCCGGCTATGATGGGAAAGGTGTCAGGGTATTCCATCCGGTGTTTGTTGATCACGGCGTGCAACGTCTCCAATGCCACATGAATGTCTGCCTGGGGTGGGATGTAGACTGCGGTCCTGATGAAAGAGGTGAATTGCCTCGGTAGGTAAAAGGGATGACATTTCACTACCAGCAGTGGAGAGCAGGAGGTGGACAGCAGTACTACATCTCGCTCATTTTCCGATGCCTCAGTTCTGTCCATGCGATGGATGGAGAAAACTTTGGGCTAGATGGTTGCATCTGGGGAGCTGCGGCCAAGCCATGTCTCTCCCCTTGATAAAGCAGCTCCACTTTATATTCTGTTCAAGAAGGAACTGCAGATGCTGGAAGATCGAAGGTACACAAAAATGCTGGAGAAACTCAGCGGGTGCAGCAGCATCTATGGAGCGAAGGAAATAGGCAACGTTTCGGGCCGAAACCCTTCTTCAGATTTTCTAGTGACCAAAACGTTGGCCAGTAGATTGGTAAGGGGGGGGGAGGGAGGGAAGGGGGGGGGGGGGGGGGGGGGGGGGGGGGGGGGGGGGGGAAGGAGGGGAAGGTAAGCCCTCTATGCTCCAGTCTTACTCGCCGTCCTACCATTTATAATTGTGTTTAAATATTAATAACCCAAGCTGTTTGTGATATTTGGTGGTGAATGAGAAAATAGAATGAAACACTGAAAAATAATGTAAGGGATAATGAATGTAGTTTAAATAGAAGGCAAAGTATCTGTAATAGACCACTGAACATATTAACTGTATGTGAACACTTTGCAAAGTAGATTTAGTAAAAAATAATAGTTATTCATCTGACGCCTTTCCTTCAGCCAGTCAATGTCAAGAAGCCTTAAGTTTAAAGAATAAGTAGTCTTTAATGTTTTAATGCGACCAATCAATTTTGTTTGTTGTAATAAACGCTTTCTTGGTTCCTCTTGGTTTGTTAGAGAGTGATCCTATTTTAGATATCCAAAACATTGTGGCATTTATAAAAAGAATGAGTAAAACCAGAGGTGTCTTGCCCATTTTGAATTATACCTGTTCAATATTTTATGAATGACATCCTTTCAAATCATGATGGATTAGAAATCTTTTGCTGAATTGTTTTCTTTCACAATGAAATATGAACAGATTATTCACATTGAT
This sequence comes from Leucoraja erinaceus, assembly GCF_028641065.1. Taxonomy (NCBI): domain Eukaryota; kingdom Metazoa; phylum Chordata; class Chondrichthyes; order Rajiformes; family Rajidae; genus Leucoraja; species Leucoraja erinaceus. The sequence continues at coordinate 72,349,094 of NC_073384.1, read as the reverse complement.
TATGCAAACCTTGGAGGGTTAATAATTTGGCATTGTTTTGTGTCGTGTCCTACGATTACTTTTGTATCGAGGAGTATGAAAATATGTCAAAATACAATTTATGGAGAATTTTTCAAGCACTGAAAAATGTAGAAAATAAATTTAGTAACAGTGAGGTTAAGAAATAACGGAGAATATGCCTTGAATGGCACTAAATGCTCACTCTTCACGGAAATGGATATTTAAAAATTACTAAATATCCTGAAGGTACATAGAATGTTAAATATAAATGCATGATTTAATATAATCGATGTATATAAATACACTGGTTCATGAATAAGTAGGGAATTCCAATTTACCTTGCCATCATACCTTTTGATACAAACCTTGTTTGAATCTTAAGCTTTTGCTGCTTGTACATAATTCAGTTATAGGCAAACAAACACTTTCCCCAAATAAATGCAGAAAAAACCCTGCATAACCTCTACTTCTTTGGTATATATTTCCAGGGCCCTTCTCCATGACAACTCTTTGAAACTGAAGTGTCCTCTTTCATCCTCGGTTGAGCTGTGGAACTTTTCCACAGCTGGCCAGAATACTGGCTTCCATTGCCATAACACATCCAAATTGGAGCTTTCATTTATCTTGTACTTTGAGATTTTGCTATCTACCAAGAGTCGACTATTTTGCTAGAATATTTATTTATTTATTTATTTATTTTTTAAAATATTTTATTTTATTAGAAGTAAGTACAGTCATATGGCACCAAAGTGCCTAATATATATTTTCATAATACTTTTATGTACAACTTTTTTTTTTTTGTTACATTGAAAAAAGATGAGAATAAGAAAAAGAAGTTAGATAGTAAAGGATAGAAAGATGTGAAATATATAGTGTGTGAAGAAAGAGAACGAGTAAATGAAGAAAGTTGAGAGAGAAAATAGTGAAAAGAAAAGATCATTATTTATAATCTTGACCAGTCCTGAAACAGTTATTTTTTACAATTGTGTTGCACCATATGATTCCAAAAAAACGACGAATGGAGACCAACTCGTTATGAATTGGTCTGATTTATCCATTAGGAGGAATCGCATTTCCTCAAGATGAGCGGTGTCCAACATACTTGCAATCCAAAATATTTAATTTTTCTGACTGGCATTGCCACATTTAATTATTTATCACTATTCCTTTATGGCCTGTCCCACTTAGGCGACTGCAGGAGACTATGAGGTCGCCACATGGTTGCCACACGTTCGCGGGTGGTTGCCGGGTAGTCGCCTTCATGGTCGTGAGGAGTCCCCGCATTCTGGGAACTAGTCGCGGCCTCATTCTGGTTGCCGCAAATTTTTCAACATGTTGAAAAATTAGCAGGGACCAGAATGAAGCCGCCATGGAGAGTAGCGAGAATTCTCCTGCCGTAGGTGCAATGGTAGTGGGTTGCCAGGAGGTCGAAGGTTGTCATAGGTTCTCGTAGGTTGTAGCCGGTGCTGACCGGTGAATTTCATTAGCTCATTGGGAAAAAAAAGTAAGCAGTAGTTTTCAGAACCAAGGATAACTGTTGTGTATCTCTGGCTTCTACAAAGTTGTCTCCACTCCTTCTCTTCCCCCCCTCCCCCCACCACTTCTCCCCATTCTCCCCTCCTCTTTTAAAGGACGTACATGACCCTTCCCGTACACTGTGCTTTCACCGTCTTAATTACAATGCCAACCTTCCTGTTCATCGCGGTGTGTGTCTGTATCACATTGGCTTTGCAGTGTGTGTGTGTGTGTGTGTGTGCGCGCGCGCGCGTGTGTGTGCGCCGTTGCAGTTGGCGTTTCTTTAGGGGACTGCCGTCGACTTGACAGTCGCCTGAAGAATCGCCCATTACTCCTTCCTGTGTTCTGTTTTGGAAGTGTTTGCATTGTTTTCTACACTGAGTACATCCACCTGCATCTACGTTTCAAACAGTTATTTGTCTCACTACAACCCAAACTGCCCCTATAATATTGTTGCTTCTTTTTATGGTGCTTGGTGTCAGCTATGCCTCAACAGTCATCTACACATATTAATATTGTTTTACTTGTAAGTCCATATCATTAATGTAAGTTGTGAACACCAATTGCAGCAGTGAGACTTACGGAACTTCGCATCCTACCGTGTTGTACTCTTTATAACGTCCTCTACACTTCCCTTGGAAACTGGACCAATGTTCTTTCCATAAACCTGCATAGTGTCACATCAAAGTCTTTAAAAACTGAAGATATCTGCTCTGTTAACCGTGTCTACTTTGAAATGGTAAAACTTATGGGCCTGTCCCACTGTACGAGTTCATTCAAGAGCTCTCCCGAGTTTAAAACAAAATCAAACTCGTGGAAGCACGTAGAATGTACGTCGGAGCTCGGGGACGTCTCTTAGCGGCTCGTAACGCTAACGGCAGGTACTCGGGAAATGCGGTAAGCTCAGGAAGACTCGTGAAGATTTTTCAACATGTTGAAAGATCTCCGAGTACCTCCGAGTACCTCCGCGTGGCCATTACCGTAAATCTCCGAGTTCAAATCAGGGCAAACTCAGGAGAACTCTTGAATGAACTTGTACAGTGGGACAGGGCCATTACAACCCAGCAGTATGAATGAAAGATCCTATAGTTATGTAGTTATAGGATCTTTGGTATGAATATTGATTTCTCTAACTTCAAGTAACTTAACTTAAGTGATTTATCTAACTTCAAGTAACCCTTGCATCCCCTCTCTCTCCATTCTTCCCCCACCCAAGTCATTGTACCAGCTACAGTCAACTTGTTGCGTCTCATTGTCTGTAACTTGTTTTCACCCAGCCCACAGCTAACAATGGCCTGTTTCCTTTATCTTCACCACTTTTTTACATATCCTTCATTCATTTGTTCTATATCTCTCATTTCCCTTTCCCCTAACACTCAGTCTGAAGAAGGGTTTGACCCGAAAGTTAACCTATTCCTTTTTCTCCAGAGATGCTGTCCGACCCGCTGAGTTACTCCAGCTTTTTGTGTCTATAAAAATACCTGTCTGTTTAAGAAGCACCAGTTGAGCCAGAAACATAATTAACTTTTTTTAATCCCCTGTATCAAGTCGGTGAATTCTTACTTAATCTCACAGAATTTTTTTTTTTTTAAGTTTCAATCTCTGGAGTGGTGATTTAGTAGATTTAACATTATATTTTCTATCACTGATAAGGTGATCTAACTATAATTCCCATATTTTGTTCCAACTTCCTCTTTTGTGTTTGCGAATAGCGTTATCTGAGCACCTGTGGCACAGATCTCGTTATGGTAGTGTTTCTCTTATTTCTCTTCCCTGCTTGGCATCTGAACATAGGAAACTTTGGCAGTTTGTCAATTATCTTTCTCTTGCCCGTTTGTGTTAGGTTTAGGGTTATGTTTTAATCTTTTTTTTTAAAATATGTTTATTATTTAATGTTTTTATAATTTCCCTGTCGTTACTAATCAACTCTATATATTTCTTGACAATTTGGTTTTGTCTTTTTTCTTTGCCTTGTAGCAGCAGCAAACGTGGTGAATAAACAGTTGCTTTATTCAGGTGTTATATGTAAGTTTGGTCCACTAACATAATTGTCATTGCTGCTGTAGCTGAGTGAGGGTGTTGTCTCGAGCTCAGCTACCTGTTGACTGGGGTGATCTCAAGGTGAGATATGCCTATGTAGCAGGACACTCCCCTCAGCCCCTGACATCACGTGACGGCCTTCGTGGCTACTGACGAGGGTTCGACCATAAGTGGTCTGACGCCACAGCATTCCTTATATTTTTATATCTTCTTTCATGCTGTCTTTTTGGTTTAGCTTTTCATTTTGAATTTTTTTATTTAAATGCAACCACAATCCTTCCAGTAATAGTTTGCAGCTTTTTTTGCTTATAACGGAATATATTTTATTGAATTCCATTCCTCATCCATTAAAAGAAATCCCATGATTCAGTTTACATTCTGTAGTTCATCCCTAATTTTTTTTCTTAATTTGCTCTTCACTTCAATCATTATTTTCTGTAAATCAGTCTGGATCTTAACCATGTTTTTTGTTGTGCTCATAACGTCTAAACTGACTACTTAAACTGTCATATTTATTTATAAGTTCGCTGCATCCCATGTTTTGTGTGTAAATTGTAGCCAAACTCACTGGAAACCAAACAAAGAAGAATTACCATGACCCAGCATAATCAGATGGCTTAGTAATGTAAGTTTCTAAAAATTGTTTTCAAACCTATTCCTTGCTGTATTCAAGAAGTCAGGTCAAGTTTATTCATCATATACACATATGAGATGTGCAGTGAAATGAAAGTGGCAATGCTCGCTGACTTTGTGCAAAAAGACAAACAAACAAACAGCCAAACAAACTATAAACACAATCATAAACACACACATATTCTTTTACATTTTAAATATTGGTAGGAAAAACGTTCAGTAAAGTTAGTTCCTGGTGAGATAGGAGTTTACAGTCCGAATGGCCTCTGGGAAGAAACTCCTTCTCAACCTCTCCGTTCTCACAGCATGGCAACGAAGGCGTTTGCCTGACCGTAGCAGCTGGAACAGTCCGCTGCATGGGTGGAAGGGGTCTCCCATGATTTTATTGGTCTGGAGTTGCACCTCCTGATGTATAGTTCCTGCAGGGGGGCGAGTGAAGTTCCCGTAGTGCGTTCGGCCGAACGCACTACTCTCTGCAGAGCCTTCTTGTCCTGGGCAGAGCAATTCCCAAACCAGATGGTAATATTTCCGGACAAGATGCTTTCCACAGCCGCTGAGTAGAAGAATGGTAACTTGCTCCACTTTCATCAGGACATTTACAAATAGGATAGTTGAAAATTAAAAAACATATTTGAAACATTTGTTTCTCACCAATGTCCACTGTGATTTTAAATGACAGAAAATCAATTTAAACGTTATACTTTTATTTTCCCTGTTTGTATTTGGATAAAGTAATCGGTAAATTGAAATTTCAAAAGTTTTTGTACAAGTGTTGCCATCTGGTCTGGGCTTCCTCAAAGGCATTTAAATACAGTGCATTCGGAAAGTATTCAGACCCCTTCACTTTTTCCACATTTTGTTACATTACAGCCTTATTCTAAAATGGATTAAAAAAAATTATATCATCAATCTACACATAATACCCCATAATGAAGAAGCGAAAACAGATGTTTAGAAATTTTTATAAAATAATTAAAAAGAAATAACTGAAATATCACATTTCCATAAGTATTCAGACCCTTTACTATGACACTCAAAATTGAGCTTAGGTTCATCCTGTTTCCATTGATTATCCTTGATGTTTCTACAACGATTGGAGTCCACCAGTGGTAAATTAAATTGATTGGACATGATTTGGAAATGCACACACCTGTCTATATAAGGTCCCACAGTTGAAAGTGCTTGTCAGTGCAAAAACCAAGCCATTGCAGGTCCCGAAGAGCATAGTGGCCTCTGCATTCTTAAATGAAAGAACATTGGAACCACCAGGACTCTTCATAGAGCTGGCCGCCTGGCCAAACTGAGCAATTGGGGAAGAACCCGATGGTCACTCTGACAGAGCTCCAGAGTTCCTCTGTGGAGATGGGAGAAGCTTCCAGAAGGACAACTATATCTGCAGCAATCCACCAATCAGGCCTTTATGGTAGAGTGGCCAAACGGAAGGCACTCCTCAGTAAAAGGCACATGGCAGCCCCCTTGGAGTTTGCCAAAAGGCATGAGAAACAAGATTCTCTGGTCTGGTGAAACCAAGATTGAACTCTTTGGCCTGGATGCCAAGTGTTACGTCTGGAGGAAACCAGGCACCGCTCATCACCTGGCCAATACCATACCTACGGTGAAGCATGGTGGTGGCAGCATCATGCTGTGGGTATGTTTTTAAGCAGCAGCAGGAACTGGGAGACTAGTCAGGATCGAGGGAACGATGAACAGAGCAAAGTACAGAGGGATCCTTGATGAAACCCTGCTCTAGAGCTTTCTGGACCTCAGACTGGGGCGGTGGTTCACCTTCCAACAGGACAACGACCCTAAGCACACAGCCAAGACAACGCAGGAGTGGCTTTGTGACAAGCCTGTGAATGTCCTTGAGTGGCCAAGCCAGAGTCCGGACTTGAATCCGAACAAACATCTCTGGAGGGATCTGAAAATAGCTTCACTTTGACGCTCCCCATCAAACCTGACAGAGCTTGAGAGGATCTGCAGAGAATAGAGAATGGGAGAAATTACCCAAATACAGATGTGCCAAGCTTGTAGCGTCATACCCAAGAAGACTTGAGACTGTAATCACTGCCAAAGGTGCCTCAACAAAATACTTAGTAAAGGCTCTGAATACTTATGTAAATGTGATATTTCAGTTATTTCTTTTTTATTACTTTGCAAAAATTTCTAAACACCTGTTGTCGCTTTTTTAATTATGGGGTATTGTGTGTAGATAGATGATTTAAAAAGAATGAATTTAATCCATTTTAGAATAAGGCTGTAACGTAACAAGATGTGGAAAAAGTGAAGGGTCTGAATACTTTCTGAATGCACTATCAAAGCTTGAATCACCTAAATTCTCAGTTGTGATTCATTCAGTCAGGGTACAATGTGAAAAGACATTCTTTGGTCTGCCTGAAACTGGTTGACATCCCTGCAGAGTGAGATGTCCGTCAGGGAATGTTGCCGACTAGCCCATCCCAGACTGCAGGAGCACGTGCTGAGGGACGCACTGAAACTTGGTGCAACCAACGCCAAGGCTCTGTGGGTGAGGACCACAGTCGAGGGTCCTTCTGCTGTTGGACATTTGGGGGGGGAGGTTGTGGTGGAGAAGCCCCTCAAACGAGGGAAGGGATAACATCCCAGGGGACCATATGAGGCGCAAGGGTGCAAGGTATACTGGTGTTTCTGTGAGCACTACCAAATACAACGCTAATGAATGGACATAGCCACCGAGAATGGCAGAAGAATTTTTGCACAGTTCTTGTTTGTATAGATTTTTTATTTTGAATAAAGTTTCATTTTTAAAAAAACAAAACATCTTTGTGTTCTTTAAACCCAAAAAAGATCACGAGTGCAAAAGATCATACTGTCTCTTGGTATTGCATTTACATTGTGTTTAAAATTTGGTGCTGGTTCCACTGTTTTTTGGAATTAGACTCTACTAACAGAAATGACCACCACAAAGTGAAATCTCCAGGCATGGCTGAAGGATGTTTGGTGACTGAAACGCTTTGTGTTTCAATTTCCCACTGCAAAACTAATTGACATGTGATAAGAGATTGCATGAAATGCAGTATAAAACTTCCCAAGGGGAGAGAAAACTGAATTTGTTTTCCAGTAAATTGAAACGCATTGTAGTGTTTAACCATTCTGTATAAGTAAAAACCTGGCAGAAACAATGTGCTTCCATTGTAGAGGGATGTTTGAGACATTGCAGTTGTGCTGACAGCTTTTCCACCTGGTGCATGGGACAGGCGTGGTTCAATACCATTAACCAAGTTGCAATAATGAATCTATGTCCAACAGCAGTAACCATACTAATACATCCCATACCTTTTAATGTTTCAGGAACTATTACAGGTAATGGAAATAATTTATTTTTGCCGAATTTGTTTGTTCCTTATAGGTCCTGCTTATTTTGACTTTTCTGTGGAGACTGCTTTTAATTACTTCCTCTTTGTAAATTTAAGGTTTATGAAATTTAGTTTTAAGTGGAAATGCTAAAAATTGGATTTTTTTTTTTGCCTCTCGATCATGGTTTCATGTGTTAGTGAAGTCCTGATTACAATTCAGTGCCTATTAAAATACCACTGAAATTAATGTTGAATTGAGATCACGTGAACTTGCTGGACTATCTTACTAGTTAGTAACCTCCTCGATAGTTAGACTATCTAGTGTGTTCCAACCTTCCATTTATATATATTTTTTAAATCCTCCCAAAAATGTTAACAGAATTGCCTTTATTTTGTGTTGTTAATTATCTTACGCCTGTTGAACCTACATATGAGAGTGGATTCAGTAAAGATGAATCAGTTCCAATGTGTACTAATAAAACATAAATGGAAATTAGCTTGATTTATTCATTCATCCGTCAGGGGCCATGAGGAAAGGAAAGATGGCCAGGTTTGTGCACCATTAGCTCAGATATGGTAGCTGCCAATCCCTATTATCATTTATAGATGACATCTCGCAGCTGTGCTCTCTGGAGGTCGCACCAGGAATGCCGTACTGTAATTTGTGAAGATGTTGTGAAATCACTGAAGCGTAGCATACATGTTGAAAATGTTTGGATCTTCATGAATTCCTTATAATTGCATGTACACACGCATGCCATTTGAGTCGGGAGTTTGAATCCTGAAGGCTTGCGCGCAAATATGTCAGATATTCTCAATGCATTACCTGAGGGAGTGCAGTACTGTTATGATGCTAAACCAAGTCATAAATTATCTGCCATATCTCTCAAGAACTGCATTTAATTGGCTCCAACACTTCACAATGTGTTGAGAGTTGTTAAAGATATTAGACAAATGCAAGATCTGCCTTTTAATAAATCAATCTGCTGAATTCCTCTTGAGGTGCAATACTTTAGTGCATTAAAAGGAAACTGGTATGAGTGATCGTATGTACATAGTCACGTTGCGTGCAGTTTATATAGTTGTATTCAATCATAGTATAATATTTTGTTCTGATTAGCATTGCTTCGCCAGGGAAGGATCTTTGCAAGGTTGTAAAGATATTCCCTCCATGTGGTTAAAATATAAAGGTTTTGTTAATAAATGCTGGAGACTCTGTACTTATTCTGACGTTCAAAGACTGAGGTATTTTTTTCCTACATTAATCTTCAAGTGATCACACAGAGAATACAAAATGTGTAGCAAGGAACTGCAGATGCTGCTTTACACTGAAAATAGACACTAAATGCTGGAGTAACTCAGCAGGACAGACAGCATCTCTGGAGAGAAGGAATGGGTGATATTTGGGTCGAGGCCCTTCTTCGGACCGATCTGAAGAAGGGTCTCGACACGAAATGTCACCCATTCCTTCTATCCAGAGATGCTGTCTGTCCCGCTGAGTTACTCCAGCATTTTGTGTCTGTCCACACCGATAATACAGTTGTTTATGTTGTTAGTTTATTTTTGTACATTACTGTTGTAAATTGTTATCATATTTTTGCCAAGATTTTTTTTAAATTGTGCATTCTGTCCACTTTGCTTATATGCCTGGGTTGGAGAGTATTAGGATAAGGAGAAGTTGGACAAATGTGGATTGTTTTCTCAGGAGTGTCGGTCGCTGACGGGGAGGCCTGAATGAATATATCAAAGTTGATAAGCACTAATAGGGTAGATAGTCAGAACCTTTTTCCCCCGGGCGAAAATGTCAAAGACCAGAGGGTATAAACTATAAGATGAGAGGGACAAAGTTTAAATGAGATGTGAGGGACACATCTTTTACACAGCGAGTGGTGGATACCTGGAACGCGCAGCTAGGGGTGATGACACAATAGAGGCATTAGGAGACTTTTAGATAGGCACACAGACCTGCAGGGAATGGAGCGATACGGATCACGTTCAGGCAGAGATTGGTTTAACTCGTGTTTAGCATGGACATTGTGGGCCGAAAGGCCTGTTCCTGTGCTGTACCACCCTATGTTCTATGATTTTCGGCTTGCATTAAGAAATATTAATTCTGACATGAAGTGTTAAATACTTATGGCGGCACGGTGACGTAGCGGTGGAGCTATTGCTTTACAATGCCAGAGATCGGGTTTGATCCAGATTACAGGTGCTGTCTGTATGGAGTTTGTACATTCTCCCCGTGACCTGCGTGGGTTTTCTCTGGGTGCCCTGTCCGGTTTCCCCCCACGCTCCAAAGACGTACAGGTTTGTAGGTAAATTGGCTTGGTAAATGTAAAATTGTCCCTACTGTGTAGTAGTATAAACTATAAGATAGGATAGTGTTAGTGCTGGTAGCTGGTCGTTGAGGACTGTGGGCCGAAGGGCCTGTTTCCATGCCGTATCTCTAAACTAAGCTAAACTTGGGATGATGCAACGAGTATTGCCAGCAGACTGGCTGCGGGGTGTGTTCTATTATATTTTTCAACAGCAATGTGTTTTATGACTTTCACACCTGACTGGTGACATTCTGAAAGAGAGGGCTGGCTGCTTTAGTTTTCTTTTACTCTTCTGGTCAGCTCCATTGTGCTTGCGTTAAGACAGGCACTTAAGCATTTATGGAGTTCTTCACGGTGTAGAAATGCCAGCATTGTACAAGGACCCTCGTTAATGTGTGCAGGTTGACCTTCATCTTTTGTGCTTGTGTTCAACAACTGGTTGTCAAAAGTAAACACGATAAGACAAACTAGAGCACTTTGCAAGACTGAAAGAAGAGTGGCTCGGCAGGCATCTGGGTTAATGAGATTTGACTATAAATGATGTGTTTCAAAGCTACCATAGCAGCCAGTAAAGGATGCTTCTATTTTGGGTGCTGCTCATTACTCATTCACATAACATTCACTATGTAAACCCTGTGGCAACAAAGCCTTTTTAACAAAATAATTCAACAGCTTGAAGTTTCAAATGTCTTTTGGCTGCATATTGTTTACAACCAGAATAACAAGAATATAAAAGCACAAAATAGGCATGGAGTGATTTGATGGCAACAAAGCATTGCAAGTTAAATAATGATCAGATAGACACAAAATGATGGCGGAACTCAGCGGGACTGATCCATTCCTTCTCTCTAGAGATGCTGCCTGTCCCACTGAGTTACTCCTGCATTTTGTCTCTATCTTCGGTTTAAACTAGCATCTGCAGTTCCTTCCTACACAAATAATGATCAGCTTATTCACCTAAATTACGTACCATTTTGGTGACTGCCTCATTTATAAAGATGATTTACTTTATGATAATGCTACTTTAGAATGCTTTGGTCCATGAGTTGCTTCTATTAGTGCAAGTTGTTTAAATTAAATCTTAAGTGTGCTGCACTATAAATGAAAAGCTGGTGTATGGATATTTTTTGGAATGGTTTTTAAAGTAAGAGGGATGGTGACAAGCACAGCTGTGTTTAATAAGATTAGTTGTGAAGGAAGGAACTGCAGATACTGGTTGAAACTGAAGATCGCCACAAAAAGCTGCAGGAATTCAGTGGGTCAGACAGCATCTCTGGAGAAAAGAAATGGGTGATGTTTTGGGTCGAGACCCGATTATTATGTTTGGTAGTATTTGATGTTAATTTTTCAAAACACTGCTTGTGATTTCTCCAGCTTCAGGTTTGTTCACTCTTTAAATAATACTGCAGCCATGAAATTGTAAAAGGTAATACAGCACATCATTAGGTTCCAAAGCTAGAGTTTTTTAAATTGTAGAATGCATATGCAGTAAATGTTACATGTGTGTAATGCCCAGGAAGGACACTTTGAAATTAAAACTCCCAGAAAAGATGTGACTGATACACTGGTGTAACATAAACTTCATAATCTGGTATACGCTTGAAGGTTGGAATTTGGGATAACATAATTGATTGGCCTTTTGCTATATTGAATAGAAATAGGATCCAGAAAAAAATGTTTAACCCTTCTGTGAATCCTCAAGAATACTTGATTTAGATAATTTTGCAGGGATAGGTTTTTGGAGTTAAATATAACAGATTTTGTTCCTCTGGTTTTGGTGTTGCATTGTTTAAATTTTTTTTTCTGTGTCTTCTATAAATAACATGCTCACTGGTATGCTCCTGTAGTGATGAATTTAAACATCGTGAGGAAAAGTAATGTTTACATTAGAAAATATTTTCATTTACAAAGAGTTCAATATTTTTTGTAATTTGCTCTTCAATATTTGATGTAGGCAACATGGTTGAACTTTTGCAACCGAGGAATATTGTTAACTGTCTTGGAAACTTGCTAGCATCTAGCTCTCTCGATTAGAAAATGGCGTGTAGTTGAAGAAAACAATTTGCACCAAATATTGGGTTAATATCATGGGATGGTTACATTTTTTAAAATTTGTTGTAGGGCTTTAATCACATTTGTTGTTCTCGTGCTTCTAAAACATGAACTGAAAGTTCTTTCAAGAATTGGACTGAAGTGTAGTATTAATTTTATTTCTGTAGATAATAGCATATTTTAATCGTATTAACACAGAAATACACACCTGCAGATACTTAATGCCATCAAGAATTAATTAAAGACAAAGTCGAGACAAAGCACAGGCACAGTAATTGTTTTGTTGACAACCTACACTCAGCCCACCTCAAACTACATTACCTCCTGTTTGCTAAACATTTTAACTTCCCCTGCCATTCCCACACTGACCTTTCTGTCCTGGGCCTCCTCCACTGTCAAGAGTGAGGCCCATCTCAAATTGGACGAACAACTCCTTATATTTCGTTTGGGCAACTCACAACCCTGCGGTATGAATTTTGATTTCTCTAACTTCAAGTAGCCCTTGCTTTCCCTCTCTCTCCATCTCTTCCCCCCCCACCCTAGTTGTCCGACCAGTCTGACTGTCGTCCTAATTACATTTTATCTTTGTATGCTTTGTTGTCACCTTCCCCAAACTAACAATGGTCTTTTCTAAATTTTCCTTAACTTTGTCCCCTTTGATGTCTTGTTTTCACAACTTACCCTTACATATCTCTTTGTCTCCCTCTCCCCCGACTCAGTCTGAAGAAGGATCGCGACCCGAAATGTCACCCATTCCTTTTCTCCAGAGATGCTGCCTGTACCGATGAGTTACTCCAGCATTTTGTGTCTATCTTCCTAAAATGTCATGATGTGTTTATTGCAGGACACAAGAGGAAAAAATGTTGTATCTACTTGTTGATATAACTGCATGCTTACAATTTAGTCCAAGAACAAGGTATTTTCAGTTAAATGTGTGCATGAGTAAAATTTCTAAAGAGGGGCAAAACATTGTGTATGTGGGGAGGGATGGAACTTAAAAAAAAAGTTCAGAAGTATATTTTAACTGGCATAATTGCAAGTCATACGAAATGAATTCACACATTTCCAATTTGTCCTTTCATGATATCAGCATCATGTCCCTGTAATCCTTATAGTGTTACTAAAATAAGAAGGAAAGTGGATCACAATGTTGATCATTAAAATAAATATTAACTCTACTGTGGCACGGTGACGCAGTGGTAGAGTTGCGCTTTACAGCGCCAAAGATCCGGGTTTGATCCTGACTATGGGTGCTGTCTGTACGGAGTTTGTACAGACTCCTCGTGACCGCGTGGCTTTTCTCTGGGTGCTCGGGTTTCCTCCCACACCCCAAAAACATACAGTGAGGACTCGGTGGGATGAAGGGCCTGTTTCCGTGCTGTACCTCTAAACTAAACTAAATTCAATATTATTTTATCTAACATACTTTTGTATAAAGTTGCGCTCTGGATCTAACTGAGAATACTGGAAGTCAAATTCCAGGCAACAGGAAAGTTACCAGCAATCGACAATTTTGAAATATTTGAAATAAAACAAACAATTCTAGAAGTACTCAACAATCACCTGCAATATTAAAGCGAAAACCAAAATTGGTCGTTCAAATTATTGGTCAATGTTTGTAACATTTTCTGTTTATATGTGGAAAATCTACCTCATCAAATAATTTGAATAAGTCCTCATTTTTTATATTTTGTGGCTTGCAATATTTTTCTATTTTGAAGGTGCTACATAAATAGATTTGCTGTTTTCTCATTGAATATATTTCAGAACACAGAATTTTTCACTTTGTAAGCAACTTGTATTTTAGGTAACGGGGTTCATACAATATAAACTCCCCAATTTGAGCTGGAACAAACTATTATTTACTAAAAAGTTGCTCTAAAGCAGTTCGGGTATTAATAAAATGGTACAGCAATCAAGTAAGCATAATGATTCTAAATTTCTGAAAACCTGTTAACCTTCTTAACTCGGTTTTGTATTGAGCTTCTCAAATGGTGTGAATATCCTTATGGAAGCCAGCTGTGATTTAATTGATGAGGCCTCAAGCAAAGCAAGGCCTCACTGACAGTCAATCTCACCAAAATGCTTTGATAGATAGTGAAGCTGTACCCTTGGCTGAACTGAAGGGAAATGAATGCAGTCGCAGAATAGAGGTGCGGGTTTAGCAGGCAGATTTCCAGTATAAACTCCAGGGAAACTGCAAGAATTTGAATCACCCCTTGGCTCTGTGAGATGCAGGCAAATGTCATTAACAATTAGCTTAAATCTTTCAGTAAAATTAAATGAAAAATATTTATTTTGGTTCAGGCAATAAATGACAAAACTAGAGTTTTAAACTGAAATCTACATAGACAAACCAGTCTAAAACACTAGTTTAATTGTACAATGGCACATATATGAGGAAATATTCTCAAACGTTACATTCCAGTGGAAAAAACCAAAAGCTCCATAGTAGAAGGGATCCATCTTTGGCTGTCCAAAGAGGTTACGTATAACATGAAAAGAAGAGGCTTATAATGTTGTGATACTGTTCATTAAGCCGTAGTATTTCAGGAATTTTGATATTGGGAAAATAATGGACGACTTGAGTACATTGGCAGAGTTTTTAAAATATGTAAAAAGTGCACATTGTCAGATTTTATTAAAGGCCATTTTTAAACATTTTGGTTTCACCATGTAGAAATTACAGCTGTGTTTATACATAGTCCCCCCCCCCCCCCCCCCCATTTCAGGGCACCATAACGTTTGGGACACATGGCTTCACAGGTGTTTGTAATTGCTCAGGTGTGTTTAATTGCCTCCTTAATGCAGGTATAAGAGAGCTCTCAGCACCTAGTCTTTCCTCCAGTCTTTCCATCACCTTTGGAAACTTATTGCTGTTTATCAACATGAAGACCAAAGTTGGGCCAATGAAAGTCAAAGAAGCCATTATGAGACTGAGAGACAAGAATAAAACTGTTGGACATCAGCCAAACCTTAGGCTTACCAAAATCAACTGTTTGGAACATCATCAAGAAGAAAGGGAACACTGGTGAGCTTACTAATTGCAAAGGGACTGGCAGGCCAAGGAAGATCTCCACAGCTGATGACAGAAGAATTCTCTCTATAATAAAGAATAATCCCCAAATACCTGTCTGACAAATCAGAAACACTCTTCTGGAGTTGGGTGTAGATTTGTCAATGACCACTGTCCACAGAAGACTTCATGAACAGAAATACAGAGGCTACACTGCAAGATGCAAACCACTGGTTAGCTGCAAAAATAGGATGGCCAGGTTACAGTTTACCAAGAAGTACTTAAAAGAACAACTACAGTTCTGGAAAAAGGTCTTGTGGACAGATAAGACGAAGATTGACGTATCAGAGTGATGGCAAGAGCAAAGTATGGAGGCGAGGAGGAACTGCCCAAGATCCAAAGCATACCACCTCATCTGTGAAACACGGTGGTGGGGATGTTATGGCCTGGGCATGTATGGCTGCTGAAGGTACTGGCTCACTTATCTTCATTGTTGATACAACTGCTGATGGTAGTAGCATAATGAATTCTGAAGTATGTAGACACATCCTATCTGCTCAAGTTCAAACAAATGCCTCAAACCTCATTGGCCGGCAGTTCATTCTACAACAAGACAATGATCCCAAACATACTGCTAAAGCAACAAAGGAGTTTTTCAAAGCTAAAAAAGTTAAATTCTTGAGTGGCCAAGTTAATGACCTGATCTGAACCCAATTGAGCATGCCTTTTATATGCATTGGCTAAAGATGACTGCAATCCAGGCCTGGCAGAGCATCACCAGAGAAGACACCCAGCAACTGGTGATGTCCATGAATCGCAGACTTCAAGCAGTCGTTGTATGCAAAGGATATGCAACAAAATACTAAACATGACTACTTTCATTTACATGACATTGCTGTGTCCCAAACATTATGATGCCCTGAATGGGGGTGGGGGGCGACCATTTCAGCGACTGCCGGACCAGTCCAAGGTCGCCAAAAATTTCCAACATGTTGAAAATTTAGTGGCGACCAGAAAGATGCAACAACTCTTTGGGTGACTAGGAGACCTCACGATCATACAGGCGACTCCCTGTCGACATGCCCCCTGGTGACACCCCGCGACTTGTAGCCTGTCTGGTCGTGAGAGGTCTCCCAGTCACCCAAAGAGTCGTAGCAACTTTCTGGTCGCCACTGAATTTTCAACATGTTGAAAATTTTTGGCGACCTTGGACGGGTCCGGCAGTCGCTGAAATGGTCGCGAAAGTGGGACAGGCCCTTTAGAGTACAAGAAAAAGTATGATTTATAGAAATAGGTAAAACAAATGAATTTGCAGTTTGATGATAATAACAACAGTATGTTATGATGAAAGTGCTTTATATGAAGCTCATACATGAGATCTGTCTGGGTAATTTCATCTCTCTCATGAAACTCTATTTTGGCTTTCCTTTGGTAGATGCCCCCACATTATAGTCAGCAGAGCATGAGTGGTTACTGTCAGCAGGGCCAGCAACCGTACTACAATCAACAACAGCAACAACAGCAACAGTCATCATACATGCAGCAGGCACAACAGAGGTACCAAGCCCAGCAGGTAGGTATATCTATTTAATTGATGCAATTAGATTCCAGATAATCCAACAGCTTGGACGACACATTTTAACAGAAATAAAAAAGATGCATTGTTTACTTTTGACCTAATGCTGGCAGCATTGATATCTAGACTGAATCTCAGACTAATTTGTCTAATTGAAAATGGTGTTTAGATGCGTGACGGGTTATTTTTATAACAAGTCTGTCGTTCTTGGTTTTCTACTCTTAATATATTTCAAACCAGTTACATCTGATTCCCAGTTGTTTAATGGTGATCAAGTGGTTGGATAAATGCATGCTATGTGATCATAAACATTGAAGTACATCAGCAAATGCAGCTACTCCATCTGTCCCCTTGTTTGGCTGTTTACTTACTTGTAAAGATGAAACAAAACTAAGCTTTAGACTTAACAATTAGATGATTTTGGCAAAATCATATTTGACGCTCACGTTTCATTTGTGTCTGTCTTACTTTTCATTAGGTCAAGTAATAATATTTGAGAATTGTAAGGCTGAATTTAAAAGCTGATGTCCATTGCTTTATTATTCTCTTGAAAAAAAAGTTATTTCTGATTTTGAGAGAAGGTAGTTTGACATTTTTGTTTTTGTTTTATATGCTTCATTTTTTCGAGAATGGTTACTCCAACAGTTTTTTTTCTTTCTTTCTTTGTTACTTTTTATTATAATATAATGTATAGTAGAATTGGAATTAAAAAGAACCTCATCATGAAAAGTGAATCCTTTAGCCGTATATTGAAAGTCTGTTGGTGATGCTTCCCGAGAATTGAAATTTAAAATTGATGAATTTTATGAGGGAGTGATTGTTCTGAATGTAGAAACAAGGAATTGCATGATTTACAAAGTAAAGACACAAAGTGCTAGAGTAACTCAGCAAGCCAGGCAGCATCCCTGGAGAACGTGGATAGGTGACGTTTCGGGTCGGAACCCTTCTTTAGACAGATCTGGTGGGGAGAGGGAAGAAAACTGGAAGGGCAGGACAGGCATGACCTACTGAATTACTCCAGCACTTTGTGTAAGTGATTATGCTGACTTGTTAGTCTTAAGTTGGATTGGTACGTGAGCAAATATGTACAAAATAATAATTTTACAAATATCTTGACTCAAAGAAAGCTAGTTGGTATTTCATTCCATTCATCGACACTTCCAGTATAATAGGAAAAGATGAAAAGGAGAAAAATACTCATGATCTTTATGAGTTAGATTCACTTCTGTGCAGTCTTTTGGAATTTATGTTGTGAGTTTCACTGGACATAAAAGGGTGAGGCAACATCTCAGCTGCTGGAGTGTATCTTCAGGAACAATATACCCAGAATATTGTTGTCTGCAGCCACTTATGGCAAGTATATTTGGAGAAAATGACCACAGAAATATGCTCAAAGCCAAATGGTAGGTGGACAGAGGAAACCATTTAAATTTGTTATCAATTGAATAATTGTAAAGTTGTAACTGAATCTTGGGAATCCCTGTCTCACGGCCACATAAAAGTAAAGAAAGAGCATTTGGAATGAAGCAAAAAGTGTGGAAGGAGGAAGGATTCTCTTTCAAGCTACTCACCTCCCCGCACATCAGGCATCTCGTGCCCTATCTGGAGAAGAGCATACTCTTCCTACATTTGTCTCATGAGAACCCAGAGAACTGTAGTGGAAGTGAATCATCGATCTTTTGAGCTATCTAGAAAGAAAGTGACAACCCATTTTGGTATTGAGCCCAAAACATTCTGTTCGAAGGTTAGAAAGATTGGATGCCGACGGTTGTATTATTTTTTTCAATTGTGGTTATTTTACAATAACTTTGTCTATAAATCTCCAATGATTTAAATCAGCCCTCTGCTACATATGATTACCTCCTAAACCTGGGGTGGAAGAGCAACATACTGGCTTTACATTGATACTCTGGATCTTTTGCAGCTTTTTTTTCGTAGAAGGCTTGGGTTTACTCAGATAGAAAAAGGTCATGATTTCAGAGTCTCCTTTTTCAGAATGTCTCATTGGTAAACAACATTCAGTGAGAAGGAAATAATTTTTAGCAAATTGTATTTTGATTATTTTGTGAAATACGATTGAAGCATCCAGTTTGAAAATAAATTTCCAGTGACTTTATTAAATAATTGCATTGTCAATGTCACCATTAAGAAGGTACTAGGAGGGACTTCCTCATGTGGAGGTGAAGAAGTGTGTACTATTCCAGGAAGCTCCAATGAAAGATTAGTGATGTCTCAAATAATTACCTAGTATTTGACTTAGTGGTGGTGATTTTCATGTGTTGCTTAGACAGTGCATTCCAGATGATGGAGATTGTTTTTGGGAAATGTGGTCCAAGAAGCAGCTTGAATAGTAAGTCGAAAACCAAGACTAGGAGTTAAAGGCAGTTACACGTGCTAGTTAAAGTTAGCAAGTGGAATAACATCTGGGATTAATGTTTGGAACTTGCTGTTCATCATGATGGACTCCGGATTGGAAGCATTAAGGGGCATTAAAATTTACAGGTGATGCCATATGTTTAATTATGATGAACGTGATGTGTGAAGTGGAGAATATTGCTGAAAAGTCCATGAGCTCTCCAGAAAATAAAATTTTAAGTGGAGACGAGGAGGAATACAAGATTACACAAATTATCAAAAGTGGGGACACAGTTTCATGGGTCATGAGAAAGCCGAATTTGAGTTTTTTTTTAAATGGCAATAGAATTTTGATTGGATTATTTTAAAGTAACAGACAAAATCCTGAGGTCTATATTTTAGAAGGGATGTAGAGATCTTTGTTGCAGTGCAAGCAAAATAAGAAGTGGATGGTTATTATTAGATTAACAAGGGCATGGATTTAAAGGGGACCTGAAGGGCAACTTTTTCACTCAGTAGGTGCTGGGTATATGGAGCGAGCTGCGATAGAAAGCGGTTGAGGCGGGTACAATTACAACATTTAAAAGCCATTTAATAATAATGGTTTAGAGGGATATGGACCAAATGGGTCTAGCTCAGGGAGATAGCTGGTCAGCTCGGCAAATTGGGCCCAAGGATTTGTATATCTATGATTTTAAGAAAATATTTTCTTAAGAGAATCAAACATTCCGTAGGAAAAGACACAAAATGCTGGATTAACTCAGCGGGTCAGGAAGCATTTCTGGAGAATATTAATAGGTGACATTTTGGGTCGAGGGTCTCTCAATAGGCAGAGATAGATAGATTTGGGTGTCAGAGGTTATCGGGAGAAGGCAGGGGAATGGGATTAGGAAGGAGTGATAGGTCAGCCATGATTGAATGGTGGAGTAGACTCGATGGGCCAAATGGCCTAATTCTACTATTACTTAGGATCATATCATCTTACAATCCATGTTCTGAGATGCTGTCTGAGCCGCTGAGTTACTCCAGCACTTTTTGCCGATTTTTCTAAACCAGCGTCTGCAGTTCCTTGTTTCAAAAATTTCACAGGCTTTGGTAGTCTCAACTTGTTGGTAGTCATTCTTCACGATTGGCCTGTGATAGTGTCAACAGACTATTTGACTGCATTTCAGCTGAGAATTCTGACATAAGCAGGGCAATTTCTGCCAGCTTCATCCTGACTCCGATTAATGTGATAACAGCTTCCTTTCACTTTGCAAATACCAACCAATGCTGTATGGATAGTAGATTAATCCAAGGATATTTCTTGTGTGTTTAACTCTGTGCCACATCGGACAGTGCAATATTTTTACATCTGTTGTCTGAGTGTCGGCTTGTACTCGCTAGAATTTAGAAGATTGAGGGGGGATCTTAATAATAATAATAACTTTATTTATAAAGCGCTTTTAGACAACATCAGTTACCACAAAGTGCTGTACATAGGAAGTCAACAAAAAGTTATTACAAACTACTAAAACCATTAAGACGACAGGACTATAAAAACAGTAAAAATTAAAAGACATTAAAAGCACTAAAACACGTACAATGTCTCAGCCAGTGTCGAAAGCCAGTGAATAAAAGTGAGTTTTTAGGGAGGATTTAAAGATGGACAGTGAAGGGGCCTGTCTGATCTGCAGCGGCAAGGTGTTCCAGAGTGCCGGGGCAGCAACAGAAAAGGCTCTATCCCCTCTGAGCTTCCGCTTAGACCTTGGTACCTCAAGGAGCAGCTGATCCGCTGACCTGAGGCACCGGGTAGGAGCATATAGGTGGAGCAGCTCAGAGAGGTAAGGCGGGGCGAGGCCATTCAGTGATTTAAAAACAAATAAAATAATTTTAAAATGAACTCGAAAGTGCACTGGGAGCCAGTGAAGGGAGGCCAAAATTGGCGTAATGTGCTCCCTCTTTTGAGTTCCGGTTAAAAGGCGAGCGACAGCATTTTGGACCAACTGGAGACGAGCCAACAAAGCTCGTGAGACTCCAGAGTAGAGCGCGTTACAGTAATCCAGCCGAGATGAAATAAAGGCATGGATTACTGTTTCAAAATGCTGCCGTTCGAGAATGGGCTTCACCTTTGCCAGCTTCCTTAGGTGAAAGAAGCTGGACTTATCCACTGCGCCTATTTGTTTATCTAATTTAAAATCACCGTCCATCAAAAAACCCAGGTTTAAAACTGTTGGCTTTACGAACACTGCAAGTGGACCCAAGTCAACAGTGGTAGGTTCACGGCAGCCATTAGGGCCGAACAAAATCACTTCTGTCTTTTTTTCGTTAAGTCCCAGAAAGTTTAAGGCCATCCAGGAGTTAATGTCCTCAAGACAAGACAGAAGTGATTTTAGGGAATAATTATCTTCTTTCCTGAGTGGCATCTTATAGAAACTTACAAAATTCTTAGGGGGTTGGACAGGCTAGATGCAGGAAGATTGTTCCTGATGTTGGGGAAGTCCAGGACAAGGGGTCACAGTTTAAGGATAAAGGGGAAATCCTTTAGGACCGAGATGAGAAAAACATTTTTCACGCAGAGTGGTGATTTCTCTGCCACAGAAGGTAGTTGAGGCCAGTTCATTGGCTATATTTAAGAGGGAGTTAGATGTGACCCTTGTGGCAAAAGTGATCAGGAGGTATGGAGAGAAGGCAGGTACAGGATACGGAGTTGGATGATCAGCCATGATCATATTGAATGGCGTTGCAGTCTCGAAGGGCCGATTGGCCTATTCCTGCACCTATTTTCTATGTCCTATTCTATGCTACTTTCTCTGTTTTTTGGAATGCTTCAACTATTTTATGCATTCGTAATCAAAAAAAATGTTAAAAAATGTAAAAACCGTTTTCAGGAGGTTACTAATTGAAGGGTTGATATCACTCGTTGCTTTAATCGTTGTTAATTGGTATCTTTTACGTTGGGCGTAGGGAAAGGATCCTCCCCCAGTGATTGTCATTCTCTGCACCTTTCCCTTTATTTGGTCTGTAATTGAAGATCTCTTTACTTTGAGCTGGTCAGGAGCAGTTTTGTGAATAGAACACTTCCAGTTTTATTTTGTACATTTGTACTATCAGGGCTCGAAATTAACGGTTGCCCGGGTGCCAATGACCACTCAAACTGCCGCCGGGCAACCTAAATGCGAGTCATTTTGCCCGGCTTGGCAACTTGGTTTATACCGAAGATAGACACAAAAAACTGGAGTAACTCCGCGGGTCCGGCAGCATCTCTGGAGAAAAGGAACGTGCCGTTTTGTGTCGGTGACGGTTGTGGGAAAGATGCTAAGTGTGGCGTGACAGAGGGTCGGAGCGAATGTCGGGTGGCGGCGGCGACAACTCCATCTCCTCCTCCCGCACCCCGCCCCGCCCGGCCTGTTAGCGGTAGCTGCTGCCACTCCGCCAACGGTGCTTTCAAAACAGACCCTTGGAGGAGGGAGGTGTCGGTCAGAAGCGGAACTAGAGTAGGGAATAGGGGGGGGTGGGATGGGGGGGGGGGGTGGGGTGTATTTGGAGGAGGGAGACGAGCCAAAGCACTCTCGACAGATCTGCACCGCAGCCAGGACCGATCCCTGGTCTCCGGCGCTGCAATCGGTGCCGAACCGCGACTGGACCATCCCCGTTCGCACCCGAGAGCTTCCACACGCCCGGGGATGGCCAGAGGCGCCGGGAGTCAGACGGGCGCGGTGCCCCCAGCCAGCGCAGAGAAGCAGCGTTAAACCCAGCTCTGCCTGTCCCGCCAGGTTAACCAGCAGCCATGTCTGGATTGAGACGGGGCTGTAGGCGAGACAGGCAGTTGGACTGCATTTAGCACTGGATTGAGCTGAAATTACCGTTCACAGAAGCCTCCGAAGCCTCGAGCGTGTGTGTGAGTGTGTGCATGCGCACGCGGCCGCTAAGATAATCTGTCCGCGGTCCCCTCTATATTTTGGTTGCGATTTATGTGCCTGACAGGTGTTGTCCGAGGAGCGCTGGCCTTCGTTCCCACCTCCTCTGCCCCTTCCTCGCTCTCTCGCTCTCTCCTCCACTCCCCTTATCCTGAGACCCCTCCTCCTCTCCATCCCGCACTGATCCCCATTTCTGTCTCTATTCAGTCCTCACTGACATCCCCACTCCCCCCACCCACCCCCCCCCCCAATCTATTCATCCTGCACTGATCCCCTAGCCACCTCGCATTGATTCTCCTGCCACTCCCCATCAATCCTACACTGGTCCCCCAATTCATCCTGTACTGCCCCCTGCCCATCCATCCTGCACTGCTCACCCTTCATCCTGCACTGCTCCCCCCATCCATCCTGCACAGACCCCCCCCCCCCCCCCATTCAACCTCACTGGCATCCCCCTCATAATTTTACCTACTCCAACCAACACTCACTAATTCCCCTGCCTCAATCCATCCAATCCACACCGATTCATACATCCCTCCCCCCCTCCCCACCCCATTGTTCTGGAAATGTCTTCAGAGCTAACATCGACCATTTTTGATAACGGAATGCAATCAAATATGTTTTAATTCCCAATGTTATTATTTGTTTTAATCCATAAAGATGGATTAATTACATTTTGAACACGTGAAACATTAAAACCGCAGTGTTCAATTGTCACTGACACGTTATTACAGAATTCATTTTAATGGCAAATCAATGCTGTTAATATGGAGTATCAGTACTGTAGTTATTTAATGAGCAACATTCACAACTATACGTTGGATTTATCCAGGTTTTACTTCTACAGTCAGTCGTATACATCACAAATTTGGTCAGGAGATATTTCAGTTGAAATTTTAACGTTAATTCTGAAGTGGGAATGATGGAAAAAGTGTTTATCAACAATTTTTTTATTTAAATGGTGCTTACAAACTGGGTATCTTCATTGCCACATACATCTAATCTGAATGTCTAGTAATGTGGCGTCTTGACACCTTTAAATATATTACCAAACATTTGCTGCATTTATGTCCTTTGGCCTTCTCTTGTTAGTTAGTGTAATGTTTAACCTGTCAGATGGGTATAGTCAGTTTTGGCAACTATTATCATAAAATGCCTTTAGAAAATTCCTTGCAACCTGTATATTTTGTTGTGGATAAATTATGTGGGAAGCGAGAGTGTTTCTGTACCAATAGCAATAACGACCCATGCTATGGCCATGTCATGATAATGTTCGGTCCTTCACAGAAAACATGCTTGTAGTGTGCATGGTTAAGCATATATGTTATCAAGGTCCAGGATTTATTGACACAGGTTGATCATACGCTGAATAATCCAACCACATTTTTGTTTGGAAGTGGAAACAAATAATAAAAGGTGCATTGATTGCAATGTGTAAAAAGAGTTGTGATACCGTATTATAATGTTGCTGCATGTCATTGTGGTATATATCATGTCTTGATTGGTGAATATGTTAGTTTGTGACTTTATTTGAAGCAGAAATAATTTGTGAATGCATAATTCCGACTGGTAACTACGCACTTCGTCCGAGCACGCATCATGCAAGCCATCTTAAATTACCACCTAAAATGTCATTTGGCAACCTAAAAAGCTGCCAGGGTTGCCCGGCTGGCAACAGGAAAGTTAAGCGAAAGCCCTGACTATCCGTGTGAAAACTCATAACCATGTTATATCCTCACTGTGACCACTATTTTCCTCATTTTTGTAATGATTACATGACTGTTTCCAATGTATTAGCACTTTCCCAGTTATCTTTTCCTACGTTCACCATAGTGTCCAGCAAAAGCTTCAGAAGATGCAGGAGCTGTGGCTCGGTAATAAGGCAGATCAAACCGAGAACAATGCTGTTAGCAAAAAGAAGCAGATCTTGGAGATACTCTTAAGAATGTCAATGCTACTGTAAAATCCGTATGTGGTCCTCAGCCATCTGGTGGTTCACCTCAATGAAGTGCGCATAGACTGCCACTCATCACCAAACAAAATCAGATCTTCGAGTGATGTGCTGAGCATTTTTTCTTTGTCCTAAATCGGCAATCTACAATTGGTGATTAAGCCGTACATCACATGTCACAACTTCCACTTGCTTTTGCTGAACTCCCAGCCTGGCGGAAGTTCAAAAGACATTGCTACAATTATTACGTGGAAAAGCTTCAGTAGCAGATGTTATACCAGCAGAATTCTTCAAAGAAGGGGGCCCATTGTTTATTGTGAAACTGATAGAGCACCTTCAGGTGTTTTGGACAAAGACAAAATATCCCAGTATGCGTCGAACACCCATCTATCTGTATAAGCACAAAGGGGATCATCAAGTCTATAATCATCACAGAGTGATCTCTTTCCTCTTCAATGCTTGCAAAATTGTCATTAGAGTCCTGTTCAACAAACTGGGCCGCAGGATGGCGCAGCTGTAGAGTTGCTGCCTTACAGCGCTTGACGTGCCGGAGACCCGGGTTTGATCCTGACCACGGGTGCTGTCTGTACGGAGTTTGTACGTTCTCCCCGCGACCGCGTGGGTTTTCGCAGAGATCTTCGGTTTCCTCCCACACTCCAAAGACGTACAGTATGTCAGTAAATTGGCTTGGTAAATGTAAAAGTTGTCCCCAGTGCGCGTAGGATAGTGTTAATGTGCGGGGATCGCTGGTCGGCGCGGACACGGTAGGCCGAAAGGCCTGTTTCCACGCTGTATCTCTAAAACGTAAACTAAACTAAAACTGATCACTTGCCGAGAGCAAGAAAGTCAATGTGTTTTTGTGAAGGACATAGAACAACAGAAGTGATCTTCCCCAGCAGAACAACTTTAAGCGAGAGTGACAAGAACAAAACTGCTGCTTGTTCACATCTCTGTTTATCTCACTGAAGCTTTTAACACAGTCAAGAGGTGATATGGAAGATCACGTCAAAGTACGTTGCCTCAAAAGGTTTATCACAATTGTCTGACAATTCTAAAATGATTTGATGGCCAGAATATTGGACGACAGAGTTATTTAGATCAATTCCTACGCACCAATGGTGTGAAACAAGGCTGTGTGCTTGCCCCGCACTGTTTAGTACAGTATTCTCTGCAATGCTAACTGATGCCTATCCTGATAAAGAATATGGAATTAACCTTAGATAGAGGGCTGATAGTGCTCCATTTAACCAAGGGGAATTTTCAGCCTAAGCATGAGAAGTCACCTTAAGAGATTTTATTTTTGCTAATGACGGGGCATTCAATGCAATCTCAGAATCTAATTAATATACAGGAAGGTGTAGAAATGTTTTTGTCGGTGATACGATAACTTTGTCCTCAGAATTAGCACAAGGAAATTATGCACCAATCTCCACCAAACATACTACATACGGGAGGGTTTCGGCCGAAACGTTGCCTATTTCCTGCATTCCATGGATGCTGCCGCACCCGCTGAGTTTCTCCAGCACTTTTGTCTACCTTCGCTTTTCCAGCATCTGCAGTTCCTTCTTGAACAAATATCCTTGTGAATGGTCGGAGGCTTTTACAGTGAGCAGTTTTACTGGCCCTGGAGGCACTCTCTCAAGATCAGTCAACATTGATGACAAATCAACAACAGAAGTTAGATTTGATTTTGGAAAACTGAGAAGTAAAGTGCGGAATTGGACGAAACATCAATCAAAAGATCAAGGTGTAGGAAGGAACTGCTGATGCTAGTTTAAACCAAAGATAGACACAAAATGCTGGAGTAACTCAGCAGGTCAGGCAGCATCTCTGGAGAGAAGGAATGGGTGACGTTTCAGGTTGAGACCCTTCTGACTAGTCAGGGGAAAGGGAAACAAGAGATATATCGACCCGAAACGTCACCCATTCCTTCTCTCTAAGGGGAAACTGTATCATGCTGTTGTCATACCCACCCAACTCTGCTTGCAAGCCATGCCAGACAGCTTAGACACGTCTACATAACCTTCCTGTGCAGCATGCTTCACATCAAGTAGCAAGGGGAAAAAAAAAACAGATTCACAAATTTTGTCCTTGGCAATCCTCCCCAGCAGCTACACATTGTTGAAAGAATCACACACCAGGTGGGCAGGACATGTCAGAAGAATGCTGATAACAGAATATCATAACAGCTACTTACAGGAGAACGTCCCCGAAGAATTTCAACATTGCCATATGCCAACAATTGGCAACAACAAGCATTGGATCATCCTGTTTGGCATACCTGCATAAAATGTGATGCCTGTTCATATGAAGAATGGAAGAAAAAAAAGAGGAAACAAAGTAGCAATGTTACAAAATTATGAGATTTTAAAAATCAAGTCTGTAATTTATCCCATCAGATAAAGCATAAAAAGAAGTTTAATTTGACACCTAATTCACTTTCATATCTTCAGTATTAAAAAAAGTTATGGCCATTTTCATACTCGGAAATTAGCATCTTGCTTTTCCATTGACTTAACACAAAAGCTGCGAGTCAAAACTTTCTTAAAAATTAAGAGAACTGAAAGAAATTTTCAGTTATTATAGATCGAAGCATTCTGAAACAAATATGAAACAATCTGACTTGGATGACTTGAAATTAAAGCATATCATTAGTTTTCAAGAAGGAACTGCAGATGCTGGAAGATCGAAGGTACACAAAAATGCTGGAGAAACTCAGCGGGTGCAGCAGCATCTATGGAGCGAGGACTTCTTCAAAGTAGGCATACCTTGAGGAGATATTGCAGTGGAGTAGACAAAGTGTTCAAGAAGGAACTGCAGATTCTGGAAGATCGAAGGCACACAAAAATGCTGGAGAAACTCAGCGGGTGCAGCAGCATCTATGGAGCGATAACGTCTTCAAAGTAGGCATACCTTGAGGAGATATCGCAGTATCTAAAATTCAATTACTAGATCTAAACATCTATCAATTTCTTAAGAAAAGATTAACATTTTTAAATAGCCTAAGTGTCCAAATAACATTCACACAAGAATTCACAATATAACATAATTTTTAAATCTCATTGTCATGGATTTATAGAGAACTGCAGGTGAGCTTGGATCACCTGATTCCTGTGACTGCCCACAGCATTGTGGAAGAATGAAACCTGCTGAAGGTCAGATGCTGGCATTGATTCAGGGCCCATTCCATAACTCACTGAGCGCTGAACGATTGTGTATACTTTGTATCTGGCTCCTCCATTTTCTTCCAGCCATAACTGGTCTATTGAGCATGAGTTTTTAGTTTTAGTTTAGTGGTACAGTGTCGAAACGGGCCCTTCAGTCCACCGTGTCCGCGCCTACCAGCAATCCACGCACATTAACACTATCCTACACACGCTACGGACAATTTACATTTATACCAAGCCAATTAACCTGCAAACCTGCGCGTCTTTGGAATGTGGGAGGAAACCAAAGAGCTTGGAGAAAACCCACGCAGGTCACGGGGAGAACGTACAAACTCCGTACAGACGGCACCCGTAGTCAGGATCGAACCTGGGTCTCTGGCGCTGCAAGGCAGCAACTCTACCGCTGTGCTGCCCTTTGAATAAGATTGATAACCTCCATCGGAAAGGTTCTTTTTCCCTTTATTTTAATTTGCAGTCTATTTATGTTCTAATTAATTAATTCACATTAGTTAGATATTTTATTAGATTTATTACTTCAGATTTTTATTTTTCAATCATTCAAATTGATTTTGGCAACTTTTAAACTAGCCTAGATGGTGAAAGTCATGAAGCTGGTCCAATATATAGTTCTGTCTGAAGAAGGGTCTCGACTTGAAACGTCACCCATTCCTTTTCTCCAGAGATGCTGCCTCACCCGCTGAGTTTCTCCAGCATTTTGTGTCTACCTTCGATTTAAACCAGCATCTGTAGTACTTTCTTACCAATAAATAGTTGTTTGGTCTCAGTATTTATCAGGAAAATAAAAATTGCAGAGTATCAGACTCAGAAATGGAAGAAAATGCACGTTTGAGATTGGTGAGCGAAATATTTGGTTAACTAATCAATTGATGGCCTAAACGGAGAGAATAATAACCCACTAGTCTGGATCATTTGTATCAGTGCAGTTAAAAGCTTCTAGTTCTTCAGAGTAAATATCACCAGCAACTTGTCGTGGTTCAGCCACATCGAAGCAGTGGCCAAGAAAGTACACCAATGCCTCTACTTCCTTAGAAGGCTGAGGAAGTTTGACATGACCCCAACAACGCTCACCAACTTCTACAGGTGTGCCGTAGAAAGCATTTTATCGAGATGCATCACGGCATGTTTTGGGAACTGCTCCATCCAAAACCGCAAGAAATTGCAGAGAGTTGTGGACGTAGCCCAGACCATCATGCAAACCACCCTACCTTCAATTAAACGCATCTATACTTTCCACTGTGTTGGCAAGGCTACCGGCATAGCCAAGGACCAGTCTCCCCCGGGTCACTCCATTTCCCCCCCTCTCCTATCAGCAAAGGGGTACAGAAGTTTGAAAATGCATAATTCAAGATTCTTCAGTTTCTTCCCAGATGTTATTTGGCAACTAAACCATCCTCTCACCATCTGGAGAATGGTCCTGACCATCTATCTCATTGGAGACCTTCAAACTATCTTTAATAATACTTTATTGGACCTTATCTTGCACTAAATGTTATACCCTTTATCCTGTATCTATACAGTGTAAGACGGCTTAATTGTAGATCTGTATAGTCTATTTGCCGACTGGAAACCATGCAACAAAAACCTTTCACTGTACCTCAGACCCGTGACAATAATATACTAAACCAAGCAAAAAATGAAGTTAGGCAAGAGATAGTTAATGTTACTGTTACATATAATCGCAGGAAGCCGAGCGTGTGGGTAGCAAACATGATTTCTCTTTGGCCCTTGAATTAAAAGAAGAGGTGAAAAAACTTCAGGGCACTTGTCAACCAGTGGTAAAAAAGATTATAAAATCTTTCTCAGAGATGTTATCGGAAACGTTCTGGCCTGAAAATACACCAAATTGTTTCAAAAGGCGCATGATGTCAAACGAGGCAGTAATGCTATTCATTCATGTTTAAAAGCCCATGAAATTGATGAGGATAATTAAAACAACAGACATAGTTTTGATTTTCAGAAGGTGCCAATGTAGACTTGACCAGGGTCAGATTTAGGGTTCAGGGGACTAACAGTAGAATGGATCACAAGCTGGCTACAAAACAGAAGATAATAAGGGTACACTGGTTTCTCATTTAGTGGTCAGAATGCATTCTCAGAAATCAAGAGCACCAACGGAGACATGACTCAAATTCATCATTATTATCATTAGATATATGTGACCACAACTGTATAAGATTGTTTTGAATAGGGAGAAGACGGGACCTTGCAGGAAGGTGCTAAATTGGAGTAATGCAAACTACATAGTTATTCAGCAGGAGCTCGGGAGGGTGGGCGTTAGTCCACATCTGACGTGTGGGAGTTGTTTAAAGGCCGGTTGATCTATGTTCAGAACCAACATGTTCCTGTAAGGAGGAGGGATAATGATGGCAAATAAGGGAAAATTAGATAACCAATTGTCAAAAATGTTGTCAAATTGGTTAAAAAGAAAAAAAGATGCACATGCAAGGTTTAAGAGGCTGGAATTAGACTTTGTGACCTTTTGAGAAATATAAAGAAAGGGGGAAAGAACTCAAGCGGGCGATTAGGAGGGCCCAAAGGGGCCATGATATGGCTTTGGTGAGTAGGATTAAAGAAAATCCCAATGCTTTTTATATCTAGATTAAAAACAAAAGAATAACAGGGCAGAAGCTGGGACTGCTTGAGGATAAAGGAGGGAATTTGTACTTGGAGGTCTGGTGATGGAGGCAAGGTACTAAATGAGTACTTTGCATCTGTTTTCCCCAAGGCGATGGATATGTGTGGAAGGGTCTTGATCCGAAACATCACTCATTCCTTCTCTCGAGAAATGCTGCCTGTCCCGCTGAGTTACTCCGGCTTTTTGTGTCTATTTTCAGTTTAAACCAGCATCTGCAGTTCTTTCTTACACACTAATATCCAAAGGCAGTTTGAGATTAAGAAGGAGGAGGTGTTGAGGCTCTTGATGTGCATTAAGGTGAATACATTTCTAGCAGCACGATTGCGCTGCGGTAGAGTTACTGCCTTACTGTGCCAGGGACCCGGGTTCGATCCTGACTATTGCTACTATCTGTATGGAGTTTGTACATTTTTCTTGTGACTGTGTGAGTTCCTCTGGGTGCTCTGGTTTCCTCCCACATTCCAAAGACATGCAGGTTTGTAGGTTA
The DNA here is from genome assembly GCF_028641065.1 of Leucoraja erinaceus. Lineage (NCBI taxonomy): Eukaryota > Metazoa > Chordata > Chondrichthyes > Rajiformes > Rajidae > Leucoraja > Leucoraja erinaceus. The sequence continues at coordinate 72,318,097 of NC_073384.1, read as the reverse complement.
ATTGGCTTCTGTAAAATATGTCCCTCGTGTGTAGGATAGAACTAGTGTACGGGTGATTGCTGGTCGGCACAGATCTGGTGGGCCGAAGGGCCTGTTTCCACACTGTATCCTCTGAAACTAAAACCAAATCCCCAGCTTCTGATGATATCCCAGGTTATTGAGAGAGGTGATAGAGGAGACTGCAGGGCCTTGACCCGGATCTTTGTGACTGAAGATTAGCTTATGTTGTCCTTTTATTTATGAAGGGAAGAAGAGTGAATCCAGGGTATTATAGGCATGTAAACCTCATGTCAGTGGCAGGCAAACTATTGGAGAGGATTCTTTGGGATAAGATTTACTCCCATTGGAAGGGAATGGGATAGTGAAGGAGAGTCAGCATGGTTTTGTACATGGCAGGTTGTGTCTTACTAATTTGATCGAGTTATTTGAGGAGGTGATGAAGGTGATCATTGAGGTTCAGCATTGGATATTGGCTGCATAGATTTTAGTAGATTAAGATGCTGCAGATTAATAGCCAGGAAACTGTCATACTGATGGAAGACAGGATTGTAGTGAAATTACATTATTCAGGCTGAAGGTCTGTGACCAGTGGAATTCCACAGGGATCTGTGCTGGGACCACTGCTGTTTGTGATGCATATAAATAACTTGCAAGTCAATATAGACACATTGGTTAGTAAATTGGCAGATGACTCCAAGATTGCTGGAGTCACAGACTGTGAGAAAAGCAGTCAAAGTATACGGCAGGATATAGATCAGCTGCAGAAATGGGCGGGGAAATGGCAGATGTTTAATCCAAGCAAGGGAGGTAAAATGTAACGGAAAAGTATACAATCAAAGGCATAGAAAATAGGTGCAGGAGTAGGCCATTCGGCCCTTCGAGCCTGCACCGTCATTCAATATGATCATGGCTGATCATCCAACTCGGTATCCTGTACCTGCCTTCTCTCCATACCCCCTGATCCCTTTAGCCACAAGGGCCACATCTAACTCCTTCTTAAATATAGCCAATGAACTGGCCTCAACTACCTTCTGTGGCAGAGAATTCCAGAGATTCACCACTCTCCGTGTGAAAAAAGGTTTTCTCATCTCGGTCCTAAAAGATTTCCCCCTTATCCCTAAACTGTGACCCCTTGTTCTGGACAATGACCCGTAACAGCATTGATGTTTGGAGGGTTCTTGGTATCCAAGACTATATCTCACTGAAAGTGGCAACACTAGTAGAGAGAGTGGCATGCTTGCTTTCATAGGTTGAGGCATTGAGTAAAAGAGTTGGACTTTGGATAGGCTGCCTTTGGAGTGTTGTGTGCAGTTCTGGTTGTCCCATTGCAGCAAGGATGTGAAGACTTTGGAAAGGCTGCAGCGGAGGTTTACCAGAATGATGCCTGGATTAGGGGGTCTTGCCTACAGGGAAAGTTTGGGCAGACTTGGATTACTTTCTCTGGACTGCCAGAGATTTGGCGTGACCTGATAGAAGTATATATAGTTATGCCAGGCATAATAGGGTAGACAGTCAGAATCATTTTCCCAGGATGAGTGAAAAAAAACTAAGCGCATAGCTTCAAGGTGATATGGTCAACGTGTAAAGGAGATGGGCAGGACCAGTTTTTACACAGGGTGGCGAGTGACTGGAACCAGATATGTCAAGAGTCAAACGTGTCTTATTGTCACCTATCCTGAAAATGACCAATGGAATTTATATTGATATAAAACAATAGAAAGGAACTGCAGATGCAGGTTTACACTGAAGATAAAGACACAAAATGCTGGTGTAACTCAGCGGGACAGACAGTATCTCTGGAGGGAAGGAATGGGGAATGGGAATATATTCCTTTTATTCAGAGATACTGCCTGTCCCGCTGAGTTCAGCATTTTGTGTCTAGTGAATATATGTGTGTGTATACATGTAGGTCTATGTATGGATGTATGTGTCTATATATGCATATTTGTGTGTATGTACATATACATACGCGCGCACACGCATACATATATATATATTTATATGTACAGGGCGCACACACACACACACACACACACACACGCACACACACACACATATTTATATGTACAGGCGCAGGCACACACACACACTGGAGAAGTTGCCTGTAAGTGCCATCATTGGTGCTGGCCAGGGTGAGCGGTGCAGCTGATCAGCGTTGGGCACAGGACTCGGGACTGCATCTTGGTTGCATGATAAGTGGGCACCATTGCTGTGGACTGGCAGCACCTGCTCCATGTGTTCACAGTCTACTTGAATCGAAGTTACTATCTCATCACCGCCTGTCGGATCTATTGCAGCTTGCTGCTTTCTTCTCTCTTTGTTTGGTTGCAAAACCTGCCCCAGCTTGGGAGAAAAGCTCAATAATCAATGATCGACATTGGCCTGAGGAGAATTGTGCAGTCAAACAAAAACGAGAGGGAAACAACATCTGCCATCCCATCCAACAGGTGGTTGTGAGAGAAACCAGAGGATCCAGCAGTTTGTTAACACATGGAGTTGGTGCTCAAGAACCCAGCAATGGCCTGCATTCACCATGATGACCACACACTGAGCAGAACATTGCATTGCTGAACTACAACTTTGCTCTCTGCAAACTTTCCCTGCTGTTTCTCAAGGGCCGCAGGGCAGTTCAGTGCCAGGCGAATGTCAGTGGGTGGCAGTGGTTTGTACCAAATACCCAGCATGCGGTCTGAGCTCTGTCGTTTTTGAAATCTCATGTGGGCCTGAGGTTTGTACCTGTGAATGTTCGGACTGGAGGACAAAAAGAACTATAATGAGTGCGTTGTTGGAATATGTGGCAAAAAGGTTCTTTTTCAGCCTCCACAAAACTTGGCTTTAGTACGGGAAGTACAATATCAATATTTATCGAATCAAATCGCAATATGTGGTTAGTACTTAAGATATCAAGCAAAACGTATTCATGAAGTCTCAGACTGAGCATTATTAAAAAATTAAGTTGACTGGATAAATATGTGGCGGTGCATAAAAAGAATAACAGATTAAAGTGTGAAATGAATGAATCATATTGGGGCTACTTCCCATCTGGATGATGTCCATTCTATCAAAGCATTAAGTAAAACAGAGAATGCTGGAAAAATGTACTAAGAACAGCATTTTATCATAATTGACGCAAAATATTTACTGTTTCACTGTCCACAGATGCTGCCTGATCATCTGAGTGTTTACATTGTTTACTGATTTTATTTCAGCATTCGTTTGTATTAGAATCAAAAGTAGAATTTTTAGATGAATGGATCAGTTCAGTTTAGTTTATTTTCACGTGTACCTTACTGTGAAAAGGTTTTGTTGCGTGCTATCTAGTCAGCAGAAAGACAATACATGATTACAATCGAGCCTTTTACAGTGTATACAGTGCCCTCCATAATGTTTGGGACAAAGACCCATCATTTATTTATTTGCCTCTGTACTCCATAATTTGCACATTGTCAGATTTTATTTAAGGCCATTTTTATACATTTTGGTTTCACCATGTAGAAATTACAGCTGTGTTTATACATAACCCCCCCATTTCAGGGCACCATAATGTTTGGGACACATGGCTTCACAGGCATTTGTAATTGCTCAGGTTTGTTTAATTGCTTCCTTAATGCAGGAAAAGAGAGCTCTCAGCACCTAGTCTTTCCACTAGTCTTTCCATTAGCTTTGGACACTTTTATTGCTATTTATCAACATGAGTACGACATTATGCCAATGAAAGTCAAAGAATCCATTACGAGAATAAAGAATATTATTCATTATGCCATGATGAGAAACAAGAATAAAACTGTTAGACATCAGCCAAACTTTAGGCTTACCAAAATCAACTGTTTGGAACATCATTAAGAAGAATTGGTGAGCTTACTAATCGCAAAGGGACTGGCAGGCCAAGGAAGATCTCCACAGCTGATGATAGAAGAATTCTCTCTATAAAAAAGAAAAAGCCCCCAACCCCTGTCCAACAGATCAGAAACACTCTTCAGGAGTCAGGTGTGGATTTGTCAATGACCACTGTCGGCAGAAGACTTCATGAACAGAAATACAGAGGCTACACTGCAAAATGCAAATCACCGGTTAGCCGCAAAAATAGGATGGCCAGGTTACAGTTTGCCAATAAGTACATAAAACAGCAACCACAGTTCTGGAAAAAGGTCTTGTGGACAGATGAGACGAAGATTAACTTATATCAGAGTGATGGCAAGAGCAAAGTATGGAGGAGAGAAGGAACTGCCCACGATCCAAAGCATACCACCTCATCTGTGAAACACGGTGGTGGGGGTGTTATGGCCTGGGCATGTATGGCTGCTGAAAGTACTGGCTCACTTATCTTCATTGATGATACAACTGCTGATGGTAGTAGCATAATGAATTCTGAAGTGTATCGACATATCCTATCTGCTCAAGTTCAAACAAATGCCTCAAAATTCATTGCCAGGCGGTTCGTTCTACAACGACAATGAATCCAAACATACTGCAAAAGCAACAAAGGTGTTTTCCAAAGCTAAAAAATGGTCAATTCCTGAGTGGCCAAGTCAATCACCCGATCTGAATCCAATTGAGCATGCCTTTTATATGCCGAAGGGAAAACTGAAGGGGACTGGCCCCCAAAACAAGCATAAGCTAAAGATGGCTGCAATACAGGTCTGGCAGAGCATCACCAGAGAAGACACCCAGCAACTGGTGATGTCCATGAATCGCAGGCTTCAAGCAGTCATTGCATGCAAAGGATATGCAACAAAATACTAAACATGACTACTTTCATTTACATGATATTGCTTTGCCCCAAACATGGTGCCCTGAAATGGGGGGACTATGTATAAACACAGCTGTAGTTTCTACATGGTGAAACCAAAATGTATAAAAATGGCCTTTATTAAAATCTGACAATGTGCACTTTAACCACATGTGATTTTTTTTCTATTACAAATCTCAAATTGTGTACAGAGGCAAATAAATAAATGATGGGTCTTTGTCCCAAACATTATGGAGAGCACTGTAAATACATGATATGGGAATAACATTTAGTGCAAGGTAAAGCCAGCAAAGTCTAATCAAGGATAGTCCGAGGGTCGCCAAAAAGGTAGATCGAAGTTCAGCACTGCTGAATGGTTAATGTGTGATATTAGCAATGTGGCTGTACTTTAAATGACATTTAGCAGGCTCTGTATTCAAAAGTTCCAGTGCAGTCCACCTGCTTTTAGCCAGAGCTTTGTACAAGGTCAATAGCATAAATCATGATCTGGGTGGGAAATTAATAGTGTTGAACGCTCAAACTGAAGTGAGAAAAAAAGGAATTCATGCATTGCAGTTGCATATCACTGCTGGATGAAATACTTAAAAATGGGGCCATGCCTTGCTTTTTCATTACGTCTAACTCTTTTACCATGCATCTGGGTTGACACTAAGCCAGGCACTGGATCTCTGCTGCATGAGGTTTAAAAAAATAACTATTTGAATTTCAATCTCAGTACATGAAGTTGGAGGTGGTATCAGGCTTCTAATAATGAGATTCACATTTCTACATTTCGAATCAATCAGACAGAGTACATTTAAAACTCAGATGTCTTATTGATACACATAATATATTCTTGAATGTTAATATTTTTCTATTTCTATTTTTTGTACATTCTCCCCCTACTCTATTTTTTCTTCAATTTCATTGTTTACCATTATTTTCTGTCTTCTCATCGTTTCTTTCTTTGATGGGCTAAAGAGGTAAATGCATCTGCTTTTTCATTCTGAAGATATTCAGAATGGGTGAGGGTGGGGGGGGGGGGGGGGGGGGGGGGGGGGGGGGGGGGAAAGGAAAGAAAGTCCCATTTGCAGGATCCAGGGTGACATCCAGTAAGTTTGAATGAAATGTTAATTTTTTTGTGACGAAGAAAATACCATTCGATTTTACCATAAGTGGGAAAATGCGATTGTAATACAGAAGGTTTGCAAATTGGACAATTTTCCATTCAATTTTGTTTGTGTCCACATGTATTTGTAAAGCGTAATGACTTATTTTGGAATATATTTATGAGGACCTTCCAATATACTTTCCAACTGGGAACACGAGGAGGAAAAAGTTGTGAATGATTTACTTTGTTACTGTTATGTGTGTACATTGTTCTTTTGTCCCATGTCACATGTGTAAATGTCAGTCCCAACAGAGTAAAACACAAATGAGATGCAAAGTCAATGCTTGCTCATTTTGTTTGCCCATTGTAAAGCTGTCTAACTTTGGTTCCCAATCTAGTGGAGTGAGGAACTTTCAAAAGAAACGTCAGACATTTGTTGGTTTAAACATCACTGTTAATCCCTTGCAACCTGCTGGGCTGTGCAGCGGGAGGTTATTGTGTTGCGGAAACTGTGTCTCGCAGTGGAAGATAATCACTTTTGTGACCTTCGAGTTGGATTGTTTCCCTCTGCTGGTTATCTCATCACACTGCTAGTCCAATAACTTCTCATGACTGGTGTTTATGGACAGTGCTTAATAAATTAGTTTTATTTTCACAGGATATAACTCAGGAAGGCTACGGAACCCGGACTGCGCCACCATTGACATCTAGCAAGCCAAACCATGAAGATTTGAACTTGTTACAGCAAGAGAGACCATCAAGTTTACCTGTAAGTGACTCATAATAATGCTTTTAAATTAGTTGAGCTCGCTGTTTAAAGAATACGTGATATTCTTTATTACACAGAATATAAAAGAAGCCATGGTATTATTTCATGGAGTGTGCAGGCAGCCTCTGCATTACATCCATACGGGTTATGGAATTTCTCCCGTGGAGAATTAGAAATCACAACTTTTTTTAATTTGAGATATAGAGTAAAATTTGCTCTCAAGGAATTTGTGTGGAAAAAGATAAATAAATCAACATTTTTTATGTTTTTTGATGCATGGGTGGATGATACCACTTCTCGTTAAGGAAACTTGTGAGTTGTTGTTGTTGTCTAGGCCCCTGCAGAGAAGCTCATCTTAATTCTGAGAACAATAATGCATGAGCAGATTATTTTGCAACACCTACCTTCCAGCTCTTTTCTCGCAGGGCGACAATTTTTTTTGCCTCCGTCAGTTTTATAGCCCATGTGTCCAAATGAATCCGGATGTTAAACTTTGTTGCGTGTAAATAAAATAAAATTCTGCTCTGTCAACTTTTGGCCTGGTACCATAAATCATTTTCTTCTGTTTACAACCCTTCGTGCCACAGGAAAGTATTTTTTCGTATCTGCCCTAACAAAACCCCCAATGATGTTGAACGTATTTGCAAACCTGTTAAATGGATCTGTTTAAGAACTATGTAGCCTTTGTGTGAATAAGTGGAAAAGATCAAAATGATGATGAGAAAGTTACTTAGTCATTGAGCGCTGTGTGTAATTGAGATAATTATTCTTCAATTGTGGTGTCTTTATATTACATTTCTGCTTCCATTAATTTTGCAAATGGATGTCAAGTGTACCATTATGGTTACATACTATCATGTGGGTGAGCCTTTTGCCCCAGAAGCTACAATACCTATTCAAATATTGGACTCGTCACACAATTTCAGGGGAGTGACCTTAATATGATCCTCTTGATTGAAGTAAACCTTTTTCCATTTAGGTATGTTTCATTTTGAAATTGGTTTCGAGATTTTATTTCCACACACGAATGAAGGCAGGTGGACATTGAATACACCGGATTCTTACATATGGTTTAAATAAAGACATAAATATATAGATTTTTTTATAGTCTGGTTCAGACATCACCCAAAGTTAAGAGTTGTTATACCTGGACAGAGAGCAGTATGCTGGGCTTTTCAAGGAGGCATCGAGAATTGCTTCCTACGTTCATCTGGTAGACCTTGCCATGACAGTATAGAGCTTGTTTCAAAAATCAAGCGTGGAGCATATAATTAATGTGGTCTGCCTATCGGAGGTGACTGAGTGAAGTAGAAGCTTGATGTTAACCTTGATTTTAAAGTTGTTGGCCTCGGAGAAAGCACTGGTGTTGATTTTCTTATCCTGCTGGTAGTTTTTGAGGAATTTGTGGAGGCATTGTTTGTGGTGGTTCGTCAGTGATTTGAGGTGCCTGTTGTAGCTACTCCAAGTCTTAAGTCTATAAATAGGCAATCAAGAATTACTGCTTTCTGCACCATGCTTTTATCTTTGGACATTTTTTTTTCTTGGATGGCCATAGGTTGTGTGGGCATGTTGGAGTTGGGACTACCGCTAAAGTGATAGCTCCATCGGGGATCATGACATTAGGGGCACCCTGTAAATATTTTGAGGTAAAAAGGGCACAATATTTATGCAAGAATAAATTTAGCATTAAAAAACACTAGTAACTTACATTTTATTCTGAGTTCACTCGTGTGTCAAATGACGTGTAGCTCGCTGTTGGCTTCTGCCGTCGTCCAACATGTTGACAGAATTGGTCGCCTGACGCGTCACAGAGTGCATCGTGTTGTCGTTTCCGGGGATCGCCATGAGGAGACTTCTGACGTGATCCCCTTATTCTGAGTGATAGCCAGAAATTGAAATGACTTGAATAACTGCGAAGATGGACACAAAATGCTGGAGAAACTCAACGGGACAGGCAGCGTCTCTGGATAGGAACGGGTGCCGTTTTGGGTCGAGACCCTTCTTCAGACCGAGTCAGGAGAGAGGGAGATACAGAGAATCTTAACCTCCTTTCAGAGATTTCTATCTGTACAATAGTTAACAAGGATATATTTGCCTATTTAGCGGAACTCATTCTACTTTATCTGCAAAATGAAGGGGAATGAACTCAAAACTAATAGTGAGTGAGTTTTAAATCCCTAGAATTGATAGGACCAGATATTAGACAGATTAAACAGATTTCTCTCAGATATATTGGGGTACCTTATGTGAGGAATGTGAGGTTTAATTTTTAGTTTAGAGATACAGCCGGAAACAGGCCCTTCGGCCCACCGAGTCCGCATCAACCTGCGATCCCCGCACATTAACACTACCCTACACACACTAGGGACAAGACATTTATACCAAGCCAATTAACTTACAAACCTGTACATCTTTGGAGTGTGGGAGACAAACGAAGATCTCGGAGAAAACCCCTGCGGTCATGGGGCGAACGTATAAATTCTGTACAGGCAGCCCCCTTAGTTGCGATTGAATCCCGGTCTCTGGCATTGTAGGCGCTGTAAGGCAGCAACTCTACCGCTGTGCCTCCGAGCTGCCCTTGATGAATTGAATTTTGGGTTGGAAGCCCGCTGTTTTACATCGGTGAATTGGGGGTAAAACACTTTTGTTTCAAATTGCTGAACGATAGGCCAATATATGATCAATGCAGAAAAGATTGAACGTTAATAATAATGGTGTACTCAAAATTAGGTGACAATGAGACATAGATAGAACAGTATATGGATACAAAGTGCGCTATAGTTAGCAACGGAGGAGGGAAATGCAGAAAATCCGAGGGCAGGTTTTGTAACTCCAGTGTATAGGCAGGGATGTTGATGTTGAAGGGAGAGAGAATAAAGGAAGAGCTCTAGAAACCTCTGGAGGAAGAGTAGGCCATCAGCCCATTTGAAATTGCTCTAACATCCATCAGGATTCTGGCTGTTTTTTCACTTTGCGTCTATGTTCCTCCATTATTGCCCTGACCTGCCATTTTCTTGGTATCCAGAAAACTGGTGACTCTGTTTTGAATGCAAACAAAACTGAACCTCATCAGCCTCTGGGTGGAGAATTCCAAGATTGTCACCCTCTGTGATCAAATTTCCACTTTATTTTCATTTTATGCTTTCTGTTCATAAATAGTAATCAAATTACCCTCAATTCCATGTGATAAAAACCAACCTCCTACCTGTAACCTTATTTAAAGCCTTCCAAGGCTTAGGAAGTTCGGTATGTCTCCTACTACTCTCACCAACTTCTACAGACGCACCATAGAAAGCATTTTATCGGGATGCATCACAGCTTGTTTGGGAAAAGCTCCATCCAAGACCGCAAGAAATTGCAGCGAATTGTGGACGCAGCCCAGATCGTCACACAAACCAACCTCCCTTCCATTGACTCCATTTATACCTCACGCTGCCTCGGCAAGGCCAGCAGCATAATCAAGGACGAGTCGCACCCTGGCCACTCCCTCTTCTCTCCTCCCCTCTCCCATCCATCAGGCAAGAGTTATAGAAGTGTGAAAACGCACACCTCCAGATTCAGGGACAGTTTCTTCCCAGCTGTTATCAGGCAACTGAAATTTTCTACCACAACCAGAGAGCAATGCTGAACTACTATCTACTTCACTAGCTTTACCTTGCATTACACGTTATTCCCTTATCATGTGTCCATACACTGTAAATGGCTCGATTGTAATGTATTGTCTTTCTGCTGACACGCAACAAAAGCTTTTCACTGTACCTCAGTACACGTGACAATAAACTAAACAAAACTAATCTAAATCACATTCTCAAAGAATTCCATTTGATTGGTCAAGCATGATTTCCATTTCATAAATCCTTGTTAATTGTACTCTGTTCATTGTGCTGTAGCATTTAGTAGAACTGCCTCACAATCCCAGCAAACTAGGTTTGATCTTGACATTGCGTGCTATCTGTGTGCAGTTTTCACATTCTCCTTTTGACCGTGTGGTTTTTCCCAGGTGCTTCAGTTTCCCGCAAATCCTAAATAGTCGTTAGTAGGTTAATTAGCTGCCGTAAATTCCCCAAATGTGGGCAGATGACTGGAGAATCTGGAACATGGGAGCTGGGTTGAAGTGCACGGAGATAACATGGAGAATGGGACGAATGGCATTGCTCTAATGGGAGCTAGCATAGACTGAACATTGGCTGAACAGCCTCTTTTTGTGTTGTCATTTAATAATATCAGGGTGTTTGATATTACAAGGGGAGTCAGCTATTTTTGTGGTTGCGTTGAGCTGCCTTTGCTCGAGATGTATTATGATTGAAAGGATAGCCTCTCATGTTACTGTTTATTACTGCCCATCCTCCATAATCACTATCCCCATAAATGGTGAAAAGCTAGTAACAGTGCAGACCAAAATGGATCGATGAATACAAAGTTGTTGGTGATATTGACTTCTAGGAATTTGAAGTTTTCAACCACCTCTACTTCACCACCGATATATATATATAGAAAAGGTGAAGCCAGTGGAACGGAAGGCTTTAAATAAGGTTACAGACAGGAGGTTGGACTATTTAATGTTCTCTTTTTAAATGTTTTGATATACAGTGTCAAGGAATTCTAGCTGCAAATTGGCTTGTATCAGGTATCACAAAAGAGATTTCAGGTGCAGGATAAAAGACCAGCAAACGTTTGTTAATTGTCCCCATGATGCCTTCATGTATCAAATGGTTTTGGTGGCATTTTTGCTTTTGTCACTGGGAAAATGTTTTAATTTGGTGATTCTTTCATGAGATAGATATTTCTGATTTTTTTTTTTTCAGCAATTAACTTTTTGGAAGAGGAGGAAACATTTCTAAGCAAGTATTCTAAAACATTAATATGAAAATAATACCCTACAGTAGTTAGATATTAGTAGCTTATGGCTGGTATGTAGACATTTTGAAAAGGGGCGTTTTAGTGGATTAAGCTCAGTTATTATAACCGTCTGGAAAAGCTACAAGTAAGTTTAGTGAATATTTTGAAAATGAATGTCCCCAAGTTTAATTGGCTCAATTTGTCAGGAAAGAGAAAATATTAACCCGTTTTAAGCCAATAGCCTTGTCTGATAGTGGTGTGGATTACAAAATGGAGCCCACAGAGGAGCAATTTGCACTCTTTGCCAAAGATCTTCACTATTTAGTCACACTGATAAATGAAATATGAGAGTGTTGCTGTATCTAGCCGAATGACATAACACTTCAAGGAGCAGGGAGAAATTTAGGATGAGAAAAATAGGTGGAATGGGAGGTTTTTATCAAAACCAACTTTCTCATGTATAGAGCATTTTTTAAGAACAAAAAAAAAACCATACTAAGTGAAAAGATGTGAATAATATATTGTTGACAATTCAGTACGCCATTTACAGCTTGTAACATTAGATACTGTTTTATAGCGTCATTAAGTCCAATTGCTCCTTTTCTGGCAGTAATTCCTACATTTACTCTCAGTTGAGCTTTCAAATTAACCACTGTGTATGCGTGTGGTACACCAGCTGCACAGTGGCTCAGAGGAAAGCGCTCCAGAGGGCCATTGACAACGCCCAGAGGATTGTCGGCTGCCCTCTCCTTACCTTGGAGGACCTACACAGTTCCCGCTGCACCAAAAAAACCCAGAATATAATAAAGGACATCTCCCACCCCGGATACTCCCTGTTTGAACTGTTGCCGTCAGGCAGACGGTACAGATCCACAAGGACAAGGACAAATAGACTACAAAACAGTTTTTACCCCACTGCTATAAAAGCACTAAATGTGGCCGCCAAGGAACGCAGGGGCGATACAGACTAAGGGACTGTGGTAACGGTGAAATCGACAGAAGGATGGAGGGTTGGGTGTGTATGCGTGCTTTGTCTGTGATTTTTATTTATTTGCTTATCTTTATTATTTTACCGTGGATGTTTCGTTAGCTTTAGAAATGTTTGAATGCTGCACTGACTGGCTGACATTTTAAATTTCGTTGTACATGGCCCATGTTACAATGACAATAAAGAAAGTATTCTATTCTAATTCTATTCTAATGGGTATCTCGTAATGGATGGCTCAGACAGCACATCTACACGGCATGAGGGCGGCATGGTGGTGTAGCGGCAGGGTTATTTGCCTTACAGTGCTTACAGCAGCACCAGAGACCTGGATTAGATCCCAACTACAGGTGGTATCCGTACGGAGTTTGTACATTCTCCCCGTGACCGCATGGGTTTCCTCCCACACTCCAGGTTTAAAGGCGAATCGGCTTGGTATAAGTGTAAATTGTCCCTAGTGTGTGTAGGGTAGTGTTAATGTGTGGGGATCGCTGGTCGGTGTGGACCCGGTGGGCCAAAGGGCCTGTTTCCGTGCTGTCTCTCGAAACTAAACTACACAAATGGCAGTCAGTGTTGCTGACTATGCTACAGTTGATTCCTGATGACTTGCAATGTTAGAACCTTAAACTAGAAATATTACTTGGGCAATAAAGATACATCTATAAAGCTGCAAGTTTGCATCAAAACTCATTGAATTTATTCAAGACTATTTAATGGAATAAAGATTAAATGTTATGGATGATAATGCATGATTTGTATTGAATGTTATTTTTTTTAAAACCCTCACAAATATTAAATAATACATTTAGATAAAAATGTAGTCGGGTGTTTAGGGTCTCACAACATCAGACACCCTCGCCCCGGCGACCCAGCCGGGGTTGATCAGGCCCCGACTTGCGTCCCAGCAGCAAACGCCCACGGATCAGCCATCTTAATCCAAAGCCACCTAGTGGCTTTCCCTGCGGGTTCACTTGTGGATTGAATGTCCCTCTTCTTTGCCAGCCCCGTAATGCCCAACTGGTTGAGGACTTTGCAGAGTGAGCGCCCTGCAAAGCCTCTACAGCCCACCTCCATGGGCTCATAGTATGTCTGCCAGTCGCTGTCCTGGCACATCTCCACCAGTTCCTGGTACTTTGCGCGTTTTCTCTCGTTAGCCTCTTCAATACGCTCTTCCCAGAATGATTAGCTGTTTTGTCACTTCGGAAATGATGATCATGTCTGGCTGGAGTGATGTTGCTGTGATGTGCTGTGGAAATTTCAGCTGTTTACCCAGATCGACGTGCAGCTGCCAGCCAGTGACTGTGTAGAGGAGGCCCGTCCTTGTTTTAGGCTGTGGTCGAGGCTTTTCTCCAGCTTTGACAAAAGTGTTTGATTTCTTTGGTGCGTGGTGGTGTTTGCTGTTACCGATGGCAGTGGCTATGCTCTCAGCAACCACCTTGAGCACCTGGTCATGGCGCCACCAATAGCGACCTTCCCCAAGGGGCTTTGGGCAGCTGCTGAGGAGATGTTCTAATGATCCTCTTCCAGAGCAAAGTGGGCAGGAAGGTGTCACGCTCTTGCCCCAGACGTGGAGGTTTGCTGGGCTTGGTAGGGCATCGTAGTCTGCTTGGACAAGGAAGGAACCGGACACGCTGGAAGTCTGCCTGCATGATGTTTGACCAGGTAATCCTGCGCTGTCGTATGCTCTCCCACCTTGTCCACGCTCCCTGCTGCCTGAGCCCCACTGTCCTGCTCACACGCTCTTCCTCCATACCTGCTTGGACCTCTTCCTGGATTAGATGGTGTCTCTCCTTGCCCTGGGCCTTAGGGAAGTATCCCAAACCCGCTCTGCCAGTTGCCATGACTCCCACCAATGCCTTTTGCCTTAGGCGTGACTCTGCCACCTCCACTGCTTTCTCTGCCCTCCATTTCCTCCCTGTGCTCACCTCGATTTGCTCAAAAACCCCATCATAAATCTCACATTGAATTGCTAAAAAAAAAAATCATAAATTTACAGATTTCATCTGGTCTTGACAAAATTAGATATTTTGAAGTTGCAAATATTACAAGGTGAGAGATGCTTTTTCCACACCTGATTAGTCGTCCTTTTGTAGAGAACTGACTTATGAAGAAAGGTAAGGGGAAAAATAACTTGTCAGTTTAGAAAAGTGACAATGAATTGGCTGGGAGAAAAATGATAGGGAAAAGAAAGATCTGGAAATAAACCAGCAGATTAGGACAAGGAGTCGTCTATTCCAACCAGTAAATCTGATCCAAATTGTCGCACTAATTAAATAAATAAAATTAATTATAGGTTAGACTAGTGTAAGTGAAAACCCCAGAAACATCTGAAAATCTATCGGGTGCCTGAGAGGGAAGGGATTGTGCGGTGTTCTGAGCTGGATAAATTAATGTCAAATAAAGTTCCGTCTATTTCTTTCTGTGTTCAATGGGATAAATAAGACCATAACAACAATGGGATGTTCATGCACATGCATAATGCTAATTAATGCACATTTAAACACAAAGCCAGTTATAACACAAAATGCAGCTTCTATTAATTTTCCCCCGAGTTTGGTCTTAAACCTGATTTCAGAACGTGGTACGACATCAAAATTAATTTATTTTGCATTCCTCAGTCAAACATGGAAGAGATTTGAAAGAATAATGGCAATCCATATTAAACTAGTATTTTACTGAGGATGTAGTTGTGTTTTTAATTTGGTGTAACTGGGTGATTTCTTTTGATCCTAGCTGGTACCTCGCTAGATTTATGTTGAATGGAAGGCTTTAATGTATATGACTACACGCCTACAACTCTTTATTCAGGTTAACTGTCTTTAACTGTCAATATTCCTGCAGCTTAGCAATATTACAGGGACCTGTTGCTGAATAGACATTTTCCCAATTTCCCATGAAGACGACTGTCACTTTGTCAACAGATTGTCTTCCCACTTTGTCTTCCCACTTGTCTTTTTCTGTGAGAGAGTTTAGGACCTGAGGACACAACCTCAGAATAAAATGACGCCTTTAGAATGGAGATGAGGAGGGATTTCTTTAGCCAGAAGGTGGCTAATTTGTGGAATTCTTAAGGTCATAAGTGATAGGAGCAGAATTAAGTCATTAGGCCAATCAAGTCTACTCCGTCATTCAATGATGGCTGATCTATCTCTCCATCCTAACCCCATTCTCCTGCCTTCTCCCCATTACCCCTGACACCCCTGTCAATTCATTGCCACAGATGGCCAAGTTATTGGGCATTTTTAGAGCATGGATTGATAGGTTCTAGTATGGGTGTCAAAGGTTATTGGGAGAAGGCAGGAGAATGGGGTTGAGAGTGAAAAATAGATCAGGCATG
Organism: Leucoraja erinaceus; assembly: GCF_028641065.1. Classification (NCBI taxonomy): domain Eukaryota; kingdom Metazoa; phylum Chordata; class Chondrichthyes; order Rajiformes; family Rajidae; genus Leucoraja; species Leucoraja erinaceus. The sequence goes on along the minus strand of NC_073384.1, from coordinate 72,302,327 downwards.
GCGGAGCAGACTCGATGGCTGAATGACCTAATTCTGCTCCTATGTCTTATGGATATTTGGTCTTCATTCTCTCAGACCTTCTGCCTCGGTGCTATACACCAGTGGTTGCAAGAGTTGGGAGAAGTACAATATAAACCAGATTACAAAAAAGGGCTATGGAGGACCAAGATAGATAATAAATGCTGCAGTCTGCATTGGCACTTTAAGATGATAGTTCAATAATCTTGGAGCCTCATATCAAGTTTAATCTATGAATAGTATGAGATATTTATGTATCAATTTTGTTCATATTCTGAAAAATAAATTGGTTTTTAAATGCACGCTGCAGTAATCTATGTCCAATATGTTTATATGGATTATCTACCAAACTTTTGTATGTATTTTAAATTTATAAATACAAGTTTGTTAATTAGTTTTTGATTCTATTTTTAAATTCCTAGTGACAAATCATTTGGAAGAAAAAAGAATGTCAAAATACCTCAATATATTGAAATAAATGTAGAGTTTATAGGTGTACCAATGGTACTAATACTTTATTGATGAAGAGTTCAACAGGCTTAAATAGTTAGGATATAACAAAACTAATATATGCTTGAATTGAGTAGTAGTTCATTTTGAGTCTTTTTTAAATGTTATTGATCAAGGTTACACTCCTGTCTATGTGATATGTTGTTATGATACTAACAAAAGTACTAACAGGAGATGTAGAACCATTTATGTCACTGCTTGCCTTTGAAATGGTTTGGAAAACCGGTTTTAATTGTTTGGTGTTCCAGTATTTATTCATTTTCCAACTTTTAATTTCATGTCACTATTGAGTTTGGGCTGGTCTGAACTATTGGGTGTTGTGGGTACTTCACGTCTACATCTCAGCTCTACACAAGCTATGGTTTGCATTATGTAAAATGACCACACTCATTGGAATGGTGTTGCTGATACATGTTTAGTTCAGAGATACAGCGCGGGTACAGGCCTTTCAGTCTGCGCCAATCAGCGATCCCCGCACATTAACACTATCCTACACCCACTGGGGACAATGTTACATTTACCAAGCCAATTAACCTACAAACCTGTACGTCTTTGGAGTGTGGGAGGAAACCGAAGATCTCAGAGAAAACCCACAAGCAGGTCACAGGGAGTACGTACCAACTCCGTATAGACAAGCACCCTTAGTCAGGATCGAATCCAGGTGTCCGGCGCTGCATTCGCTGTAAGGCAGCAACTCTACCGCTGCGCCACCGTGAAAGATAATTGCAGACGAGTGGTTCACTTAATTTAACTTTATCTTTATTTTTCATTAACTTCGAGCTCTTTAAGTTTTTTTTTTACAAGTATTATTTTTAATAGAGGTTTTTATTTGAGTTAACTTGAACTGTTGTTGAATGTCTCTGATTATCAAAAATATGACTACATATTTTATAGGCCTTTGAGCTTTGAAAAGGCCATCGGGGCATTATGGGGGGGAACGCTTCAAGGTGTGCTGCCTGAAGGGTGACACTCGCAAGCTCCTCTAATGTCACCGAGGGCTGCAGCACAAGGCCTTCAGCTTTAATCACAAAAGCAAGACTACAAAAAGTAAGTGCCAATGCCGGTTTGTGCATGGATGAAAGTGTGGACCAGAGCAATGACTTAAGTGTGTTTCTCTGTAATTGCAATGAAATCAGATGGACAAAGTAGAATTAGAAGAATTAAAATTAGAATTTCCTTTATTGTCATGGCAGATGGAAGATAGACACAAAGCACAGTATCTCTGGAGAGAAGGAATGGGTGATGTTTGGGTCGAGGCCCTTCTGAAGAAGGGACTCAACCCGAAATGTCACCCATTCCTTCTCTCCAGCGATGCTGCCTGTCTTGCAAAGTTACTCCAGCATTTTGTTTCTATCTTCGGTTTAAACCAGTATATGCAGTTCCTTCCCACGCATAATGGCAGGTGGCACTTAATCCTGTTAAGTGCAGGGTGATATAGTTTGGGAAAACTAATAAAGGCAGGGCATGCCCAATGGAAGGGTGTATAGAGTGTGCAATGAGGTCCCTTGGGCGTATTAAGGAACAGAGGAATCAAGGTGTACAAATCCAAGGTATTGGGAGACACAAAAAGCTGGAGTAACTCAACGGGACAGGCAGCATCTCTGGAGAGAAGGAATGGGTGACGTTTTGAGTCGAGACCATTTTTCAGACCAAAATATTGGTATTGTTTTAGCATTGTTGTGTGTACTGAAATACAATAAAAAGCGTTTTTTGCATGCTATCCATTCAAATCAAATCAAACTGTACATAAGTAAAATGAAGCAATGCCAAGAGAAAAATACTAGAGTGCTAAAATATCAGAGTGCAGAATATAGTCTTACAGCATTGGGGCATTAAAGTTCCAAGTGACTGGTTACCCCATCAGCGCCTACCCACCCCCGCACATAAAACATTCTTCTCCCCTCTGTGATAATTCCTTTCTGTGAAGAGCCTTCAATCATTTGAAAAATGCAAGTTGTTTTTCTGTTTCTTAACAAATTTGTGACTTCATCATTTTCAAAATGTAACTGCACCCGCTATTTGTGTCTATCTTCGGTTTAAACCAGCATCTGCAGTTACATCCTGCCTATTTACATAACTTATTTTAGAGTTGTACTCGATTTAGTTTTAGTGTAGTTTAGAGATACAGCGCGGAAACAGGCCCTTTGGCTCACCGAGCAGCAATACCAACACATTAACACAAGCCTACACACACTAAGGACAATTTACACTTATACCAGGTATACAAACCCAAGCCAATTAACCTACAAACCTGCGCCACCCGTGCTACTGGGAAATCATTCCATTTAGCACCCATTTGTCATTTAGATGAAGAGAGAAAATGATGCTTTATGGCAGGTCAATGTTTTGCTGATTGTTTCAAAGTGATGCAGGTCAATGTTTTGCTGATTGTTTCTATTTCACTCGTGCTTTAGTGAAGAAACTAAGTTAGAAGTGGAGATGTTTTCTGTATTTCTCAACCATGCTGTTCACTGGAGTTGCACCATCTAGTGGATCTGTCAGAAACTGGTGAAATGTATTCACAGTTGTGACATGCATATCCAAGTGATGCTACTCTGGGCAATATTTAAATATTAATCCAAAGTTGTTTGAAATGCTTCCAAGTAAATTGTTTGCCAAAATAACACATCAAATGCGATTTTTTTTAAATGATTAAATATGCAGTATAGTTTCTCAATCATTTCTATTAATTCAGTATTTTAAAACACTGAAAGTAGCTTACACAGTCCAACAAGTATTAACCTTTTCCTTCACATCTAGATCTTCTAAAGCATGTTGTTGTAGCAAATACAACTGAATGGAGCATTCAATAATGCTTACAGTATGTTTATGTACCCAAAGGCTAAGCACAGTTTTGTGGCTATGTACAAAGGTTACCATCAGGATGAGAGTCACATTGAGTATACTTTTCCCTCTTTCCCTAGAGATTTGTACATTGCATTTACAAACCATTTTCATTCTCCATTTAAAATAGAAGGTTGCTTTGGTGTCTGTAGCCGAGCAGGATTGCCTCATCAGCCACACCATACCGTGCCATTCTGCACCAATAGCACCTCAGACCAAATTATTCCTGCAATTGAGAGGAAGCACTTTCATCATGTTTCTATTTTTTTGCTCCCCAATTAACGTGCCACTTCAGTTTCCATATTTCTCCTGCAGATAATGCAAGTCTACCAATATTTTCCTAATCTCTGTTTGGAACTAGCCTTAAAACTGGTTTGGGTCCTGCTCCTGATCTCAAAGAATATTATCTTCACTCCACCTCATTTGATGCCTATTTTCTGTCTGTGTCTGTCCTTTTACTGGTAACCAGCTGTGCAGTTCAGGACCATACTTCCTCCTAACAGGCTATTTGATTAAGTTGCATTTCCACAGACCACTGCTGTTGAGGAAGGGAAGATGACATACTAGTAAGCGCTGCTAACATAGCCATCACTCGAGTCTTTTTATGTAATCCTAATTAAATCTGCGTAGCATCCCTATTCAATGATGTCTGGTTGTTGTGGTTTCCAGAATCAGGAATTGGAATTTTATTGATATTAGTTAAACACTTTACTTCTCAGCTCCTTTCAGCTCCAATGGGGAGATTTGCAGCGGTTTCTTTGATTAAAAAATTGCAATTTGTACTCTTCTCGGTCCTGGACTCTACATTTTGTTTTGTCCCCTCTCTTGAAAATACTGACTCTAGAGGTTTAGATTCATTTTGGTACCTGACCAAAATGGATCATCAAATCTTAGTAGTCCAAGAAATTGAACCTATATCCTTTTGAATAACTTAGTTAAATGACAACACAAAAATGCCATCTGTGGTTCTATATCTATCTGCTAGCTAGTTTTGCAACTAGTTTTAATCGAAAATATAAATTTTAAAAATGATTTCCAAGAGTTTACAGATTCTCCATACAGATTATTGGCTGAGTGTACCATTTGTTCATGGAGTCATAGACTGATACCGCATGGAAATGGGCCTTTCGACCCAACTTGCCCACACCAGCAACATGTCCCAGCTGCACTATTCCCACCTGCCTGCATTTGGTCCAAGACCCTCCAAACCTGTCCTGTGTGTCTAACTGTTTCTTAAACGATTGGTGCGATTCAAAGCAATATAAAAGTTCCAATATTAGTGAGATAGCCACTCATTTGGACAGCTAATGTAGGGATCAAGGCCAGTAACCAAACTGGATTGACATATTTTGTGGATCGTGTAGCCTTAAACCGTGGTCATATGAATAGAGCAACAATTGCATATCAACTGAACCAGAGCTTATTTATGAGACTCTGACCATTTATTTTTGTGACAATGCACCACTTCAGAGGAATTAGTTAATGTCTGTATGCTTAAAAATGATTAAATAGTCCATAGTTGCTTCTGTTAGAAAATCTGTGGTAAGCGTTAAAGGATATGTCTCAATTGGGCGTCACGCAGATGGGGCACAAAGATTTTGTACATCCCAAAATCCTGGTGACCGCACATCATTGCCTACGTCACCACCAACCATACGCGGGTAGTGCGCACCACGTGCGTGGCACGACTCGTGCGTTGTGACGCCTAAATGATGTCACGTAAATTACACGCAAGTGACGCCCAAGTGGGACAGGCTCTTAAGACTATAAATGATTATGTTTATAAGACTGCTCTGCTTTTTAAGAGAACACTTAAGGGCCTGTCCCACTCGGTGATTGTTTTGGCGACCGCTGGCATCATTGACTGACATATCAGGTCACCGAAAAATTTGTGGCGTGATGACGTATTGACGCACGGTGTTTTTTCAAGTGCCGCTACATTTTTTTTGTCGTCACCGCTGGATTTTGAAATGTTCAAAATCTTTTGGCGACCCTGATATGACGCCGGCAATCGCCGAAAAAATTGCCAAGTGGGACAGGCCCTTTACCTTTTGATTACATGGATATTTTTAGTTCAGATTAGAAAATAATAATTTATCGTTTAGTTTAGAGATACTGCGCGGAACCAGGCCCTTCGACCAACCGAGTCCGCACCAGAAATCCCGCACGCTAACACTATCCTACGCACACCAGGGACAATTTACAATTATACCAAGCCAAGTAACCTACAAACCTCTATGTTTTTTGAAGTGTGGGAGGAAACCGAAGATCTTAGAGAAAACCCATGCGGTCAAGGGAAGAATGTACAAACTCAGTACAGAGTGTACCCGTTGTCAGGATCGAACCCCGGTCTTTGGCGGTGTACGCTGTAAGGCAGCAACTGTACTGCTGCACAACGGTGCTGCCCCATTCATAGTTTCTGAATAGTCTTGCGTTACAAGTGAGCAAATGAGAATGTACTTGATTTTCTTCCTTAGAGTGTGACTATCAATGTGCTATATGGTTAAAGCTTTATTTGCTATGTAGGAAATTGCACAGAGTTGTAATGCAAATATTTAAAAAATATTTTAACCTTTGAATTCTGCTTACTGTAGCATTGAATAGAAAATTACCCCAATTCTTTGTGCGATGTTATTCATGCTGTGAGTAAATTCAATTTTAGCTTCAAATTGTTATACTTTTGGTGGTTTTCACATTTAAACAGATTGCATTGTGTTTGAACTTTGCTATAGAGTGTATAAATGTAATAACAGTAACTATATTGATGCATGCTTCTTTCTATAGAGTTGTTTCTTCAGGCAGTCATTTGAAGCACAAGCTGCAGTTGAAATTCCAATATAAGCATTGCCCAATGTTTTTTTGTTATGAGGTGCTTTTTTGAATTGTATTTACTGAACTGGAGGGCAGCCACATCCTAGCAGGGAAGATTGCTAGTGCTACTCATGAGGGTTTAAATATGAATGGCTGGGAGGTGGAGGCCAGAGCAGCAGGTCATGGATGGACTGATGAGAAAGTGGAGGTTGTGTTAAGTAAGTCTCAATGGAGGCAGGGTCATGAAAATGGGGCTAATGAAGAGCGGAAGTATGTTTGCTTCAATGCATGAAATATTGTGGGTAATAATCTTATAATCTTATTTATATAGCACATTTTCAGTCAACTTGCATTGACCCCAAAGTGCTTCACATAATTACATTACATTACTCACAGGCAAAGGTGGGTGAAGTGTCTTGCCCCAAGGACACAACGACAGTATGCACTCCAAGCGGGATTTGAACCGGCTACCTTCCGGTCGCCTGCCGAACTCTTAGCCCATTGTGCTATCTGTCGTAAAGCTGATGAACTTAGAGCCTGGATCAGTGCTTGAAATGATGACAAGGTGACCATTGCGGAAACTTGGCTGCAAGAGGGGCACGACTGGCAGCTCAACGTGCCTGGGTTTTGATGTATCGGACGAGACAGAGAGGTGGTTAACAGAGAAGGAGTAGCAGCTTTGTTGACCAGGATGAATGTCATGGCAGTACTCAGAGAGGACATACTGGAGGGTACATAGAGTCATATCGAGCAAAATCCCAAGGTTTTCGATAAGTACATTAAAAATAAGACAGTGACTAGGGAGAAGGTAGGACTGTTCAAAAATAATCATGGAATCTATGCTTGGAGTGTGAGGATGTAGGTGAGGTACTAAATGAGTAATTTGCATTTACAAGAAGGACTTGGAGGACAGCAAGGTCCGTATGGAGAACACTAATATGCTAGGGCAGTTTGAGATCGAGGAGGAGGTGGTGCTGAGGCTCTTGAAGAGCATTAAGGTGGATAAATCCCCAGGGCTGATGGGATCTATCCCCGGTTACTGAGGATTGGTAAGAGAGGAGATTGCAGGGACCTTGATGAGGATCTTTGTTTCTTCTCTAGACAAGAAAGGAAATTGAGTGAATCCAGGGAACTATAGGCCAGTGAGCCTCACGTCAATGTTAAGGAACCTGTTTGAGAGAACCCTTCAAGATAGGATTTATTCCCATTTGAAAGCGAATGGGCTAGTTTGGGATAGCCAGGACGGCTTTGTATGCTCAAACAAATCGAGCAGGTTTTGTCTCACTGACGTGATTGAATTTTTAACAAAGGCGATTCATGAAAATAGGGCATTGGATGTCGTATGCATGGATTTTAGTGAGGCTTTTGATAAAGTCCCTGATGGTCGGCTGGTCCAGAAGATTAGGATGTACAGAACGCACAGTGATTTGGTCTTATGGATTTGAAACTGCTTTATTCATAGAACACGGAGGTTGTGGTGGAAGGTAAATATTCTTGCTGGAGGTTTGTGACCAGTGGAGTTCCGCGGGCATCTGTGCTGGGACCTCTGCTGTTTGCGATACATATATATATATATATAGATAATCTTGGCGTAAATATAGATGGGTTGGTGAGTAAGTTTGCTGATGACACCAAGATTGGAGGAGTTGCAGACAGTGAGGAAGGCTGTCAGAAGATACAGCTGGATATGTATCACATGCAGAAATGGGTGGAGAAATGGCAGATGGAGTTTAACCTGAGCTAGTGTGAGGTTGCACTTTGGGAGGTTGAATGTAAGGAGAGAGTACACAGTTAATGGCAGGACCCTTAACAGCATTGATGTGCAGAGGGATCTTGGAGTCCAAGTTCATAGCTCACTAAGGGTGGCAGCATAGATATGATGGTACAGAAGGCATATGGTATGCCTGCTTTCATTGCTAGGAGCATTGAATACATGAGTTAGAAAGCCATGATGCAGCTCCATAAGATTTTGGCTTGGCCGGATTTTAAGTATTGTGTGCGCTTCTGGACACCCCATTACAGGAAAGATGTGGAGGCTTTGGAGAGGCTGCAGAGGGGGTTTACCATGATGCTGCCTGGATTACAGAGTTTCAGTTACAGGGAGAGGTTGGATAGACATAGATTGTTTTCTCTGGAACGTTGGAGGTTGAGAGGAGACTTGATGGGAAACAATAGGGCATAAATATATAACATTATGAGAGGCACAGATCGGGGAGACAGTCAGAACTTTTTTTCCCAGGGTGGAAATGTTCGACACCAGAGGGCATTGCTGTAAATTGAAAAGGGGGGATGTTTAATGGAGATGGTCGGGGCAAATCTCTTACACGGATGGCATTTTGAGCGTGGAACACATTGTCAGGGATAATGGTGGAGGCAGAAACATACGATAGTGGCATTTAAGATGCTGGAGGCTCAGGGAATAGTGGGATATGGATCATATGCAGGCAGATGAGATCAGTTCATCTAGGCATCATGTTCAGTACAAACATTGTAGGCCAAAGGGTCTTTGCCGGTGCTGTACTGTTCTAAGTTCCGTGTCCTACGTACTCCAATGCATTGTGATTACCCTGTAAATACTGGGTGTCTGTGACAATAGTAGAAAGTGAAGTTTAACAGGTCCTTTGGCCCACCGAGTCCTCGCTGACCAGCGAATACCGTACACTAGCACTATCCTACATACTAGGGACAATTTACACTTTTTACTAAAACCTATTAACCTACAAAACTGTATGTCTTTGGAAAGTGGGATGAAACTGGAGCACCTCAGATAAAACCCACGCAGTCACAGGGAGAACGCACAAACTCCGTACAGACAGCACCCGTAGTCAGAATCCGGGTCTCTGATGATGAAAGGCAGCAACTCTACCACTGCTTTTGATGGATCTTTTATCAGAGGTATTAAAAACATAGAAGCATAGAAAATGGGTGCAGGAGGAGGCCATTTGGCCCTTCGAGCCAGCACCGTCATTCATTGTGATCGTGGCTGATCATCCACAATCAGTAACCTGTGCCTGCCTTCTCCCCATATCGCTTGATTCTGCTAGCCCCTAGAGCTCTCTCTTTCAAATTCATCCAATGAATTGGCCTCTACTGCCTTCTGTGGCAGAGAATTCCACAAATTTACAACTCTCTGGGTAAAAAATATTTTTCTCGTCTCTGTTTAAAAATAGCCTCCCCTTTATTCTTAGACTGTAGCCCCTGGTTCTGGACCCCCCCCCCCCCCAACATTGGGAACATTTTTCCTGCATCTAGCTTGTCCTGTTCTTTTATAATTTTATACGTTTCTATAAGATTGCCTCTCATCCTAAATTCCAGTGAATTTCCAGCCCATTCTTTCCAATCTTTCCGCATGTGACAGTCCCGCCATCCAGGGGATTAACTTGGTGAACCTACTCAATAGCAAGGGTGTCCTTCCTCAAATTAGGAGACCAAAACTGCACACAATACTCCAGATGTGGTCTCACCAGTGCCCTGTAACTACAGTTTTATTAACACAGTGTCATTTCCCACGGATGCTATTTGACCTGGTGAGCGTTTGCAGCAATTTGTGTTTTTATTTCAGACCTCCAGCTGACAAGATTTGGGAAACCTTAGAAGTGTGGCCTCTTAAGCTAGAGAAAAGAGGCATCTGTAAGAGGCATCTAACCAGATGGTTCTGATCTTACTCAGAACATATGTCACCTGCACTTGATGTAGGTGAGGGTAGCTAAACAAGCTAAAGTCTTCACAGTCACGATTTACATCTTTACGCCCTTGAAACATTTGGATTCTCATATGCGACTGATGCTTCCCACTCCCTTGAAGTTACCAGAATGTAGATGCAGAAGGCGTTTTGTGTTTCTTAGACTCCAGAGTCCATCCATAAACAGAAGACATCAAGTGGGATTTGAGAGCTAAGTCCCACCAATGGAAAGTAACAAAACACCAGGATGCATCTTAGTTTAGTTTAGAGACACAGCATAGAATTAGGACCTTGAGCTCACTGAGTACGCTCCGACCAGTCATCGCCCATACACTAGTTCTATCCAACACACTAGGGACAATTCACAGAAGCCATTTAACCTACAAACCTGCACATCTTGGGAATGTGGAAGGAACGCGTAGCACCTGGAAAAAACTCACGATCACAGGGAGAACGTACAAACTCTGGACTGATAGCATCTGTAGTCAGGATTAAACCCGGGTCTTTGGCGCTGTAAGGCAGCAAATCTATTTGTGGAAATACCCTGCCATTTGTGGAATTCCCTGCCACAGAGGGCAGTGGAGGCCAAGTCACGGGATGGATTTAAGAGAGAGTTAGCTAGAGCTCTAGGGGCTAGTGGAATCCAGGGATATGGGGAGAAGGTGGGCACTGGTTATTGATTGGGGATGATCACAATGAATGGCGGTGCTGGCTCGAAGGGCCAAATGGCCTCTTCCTGCACCTATTTTTTATGTTTCTATGTCTATCCCTGAGAGAGCCCAGAATCAGAGGGCACAACCTCAGAATAAAAGGACGTACCTTTAGGATGGAGATGAGGAAGGATTTGATTAGCCAGGCGGTGGTGAATCTGGAATTCAGATGGCTGTGGAGGCATAGGCACTGGGTATATTTAAAGCGGAGATTAATAGATTCTTGATCAGAAAGGGCGTCAAAGGTTACAGGGAGAAGGCAGAAGAGAGGGGAAAATAGATCAGCCATGATCGAATGGCGAAATTGACGCGATGGGCCAAATAACCTAATTCTGCTCCTATGTCGTATGGTCTTATGGAAACTAAGATGGAATCAGGAATGGGTTTTGACTATAAATATTTTAAGCAAATTAACAGGAATGAAGAAAATTACAACTGCTACTGCAGCCCAATCAATTTGTTCAATGGCGTGCTTTTTGACTCCACAAGTGGTGGGGATGATGATGTGTTTCCAAGACTAAGTGTCTCCTGTTAAGGGGCTGTCTCACTGCGGTGACCTAATTGGTGAAATTAGAAGAGTTTAGGAGAGTTTGAAAAAAATGGCATGTTGAAGACCTCCTTCGACTGTGTTGAAGACTAGCTTCGGGAAAATTGGACACCGAATAGTGGAGAGTGAAGACAATCTCCTTCGATCTCCTTTCGACTATATTGAAGACTATCTACGACAACCTTCGACTACCCTCGATTACCTACGAATAACATGCCGACCTACTTCGACTAAACCTACGAGTGAAAATGTATCTATTTTTTCCATGGCGACCTTTCTTAACTCGTGGGCATTTTTTAACATGTTGGAAAAAAAATTCAACGTGTTGTAAAATACGCCGCGACCTAGCTGAGGATTACTCTCGAGCATGAAGGAGAGTTACAAAGACCTCTTAGGACCTCATGTCGACCATGCTGCAAGTATGAGTCGAGGGCAAACTCGTCTGAACTCGAGGATTAGGTTGCCGCAGAATTTACAGTTCGTTCATAATATGTCCAAAATCTAGTTTGTGGTAATCGGCATTGTGGAAGGCACAGGTTAATCTTGAACAATAAGCATGGATTTGTGAAGGGGAGGTTATGTCTGATTGGCATATGATGAAGAATGTACACATTTTAACCAGGTGTTTCTTATATTCTGGATAGAGTGGACGTGGAGAGGATATTTCCACTAGTGGGAGAGTTAGGAACCAGAAGTCATAGCCTCAGAATTAAAGGACGTTCCTTGAGCAAGGAGATGAGGTGGAATTTCTTTAATCAGAGGGTGGTGAATCTGTGGAATTCATAGTCACAGACGGCTGTGGAGACCGGGTCAATGGATATTTTTAAGGCACTGATAGATTCTGGATTAGTACGGGTGTCAGAGGTCATGGGAAGAAGGCAGGAAAATGGGGTTAAGAGGGAAAGATAGATCAGCCATGATTTAAATGATTTAATGGTGGAGTAGACTTGATGGGCCAAATGATTTAATTCTGCTCCTATTAATTATGAATTTATGAATTTACACGTGGTAAATTAATCAAGGATGTCAAAGTCCACAAGATCCTATATTGCCCAGTGGCAGAAAGCCCAATATAGTTGTCAATGCATATTTGGTTTATTGAGGGCTGAATGCAATGGGGCTAAATATTTATTTTTTGTGGTAGGGCACAATTGAGAAAATTGATTCCAAAATTGTTGGTCTTGTAAACTATAATAAAGTTCTAAAGATCAGGACGATATCAATAGAACAGATAAATGGTGCATAAACAACAAGTGGTGTTCAATTCAGAGAAAAATGCGATATTGCTTCTGAAACGGGCAAAACAAAACAGGAAAATACGCAATACATGGTGGGGTGTTGTAAAGAGTGGAAGGCCACTGGAAGCACAAGATTGCCTCTATGGACTGAATGCTGGTGTTTATAAAGTGACCACCTAATCTGTGTTTGGTGACTCCAATGTCGAAGAGACCACGTTGTGAAAAGTTAGATAGAACTCTTAAAGACAGCGGTCAGGGGATATGGTGAACAGGGTACTGAATGTGGATAATCAGCCATGATCACAGTGAATGGTGGTGCTGGCTCGAAGGGACAAATGGCCTACTCCTGCACCTAATGTCTATTGTCTAGTGTTTAAATGCAATATACTGAATTGGAAGTGTACAGGTCAATTGTTGTTTTACTGGGAAAGACCGTTTAAATCCCTGCATGGTGGGAAGGTAAGACGTGAAAGGCCAAATGTTGCATTACCTGCGTCAACCTGCAAAAGTGATATCAATTGATGGGAGATAAAAAGTAGGCCAGGGAATTAAAAGGAACTTGTGTGAGAAGGAACTGCAGGTGCTGGTTTAAACTGAAGAAAGACACAAAAAGCTGGAGTAACTTGAATTAAATTAGTTTCATTGGTGAGAGTTAAATGATTAATGAAATATTTGACAACAAAAGAGCACCTGGGCTCTAGTATTGGCTCAAGATTCCTTAATTTGGATTCTGATTGTTTATAATGTGGAGAATTTCTTCAAAAGAACGCTGGAATATCACGTTCAGTTAAAAATGCATGATGTCAATTTACCATGTGTCGAAGAGTCTGTCTGCTGAGCAGTGGAAATCCTGCTTACACCAATAATATGCACAGATATTGGCATTATCTTTAACTATGGGTGAAGTTCCAGAAGCCTGTAGGATGGCTGTAGTTGTACTATTATTTAAGAAGGGTAGTAATGACTAGGCAGGGATCTACAGGCTGTTTAAGAAGGAACTGCAGATGCTGGAAAATCGAAGGTACACAAAAATGCTGGAGAAACACAGCGGGTGCAACAGCATCTATGGAGCGAAGGAAATAGGCAACGTTTCGGGCCGAAACCCTTCTTCAGACTGAAGAAGGGTTTCAGCCCGAAACGGTACATATTGTGTCTCGCAAATCTATTGGATTTTTTTGATGAGGCTACTAAGGATTGATGAGGGCAGGGCAATGGACATTGACTATATGGACTTTAAGCAAGGCTTTTGACAAGGTGCCGCACAGTAGTTGATGCATACCACTTGATGAGATTCCACAATGTAGGCTGCTCTGGAAGGTTAGATCACATGGGATCCAGAGAGAGCTAGCCAAGCTGTAGGGAGTGTTGTAGAGCAGAGGGATCCAGGAGTGCAGGTGTATAGTTCCTTGAAAGCGGCATCACAGGTAAGTAGGATGATCAAATAGTCTTTCGGCACATTCGACTTCATCAGTCAGAGTATTGAGTATAGAAGTTAGGAGGTATATTACAGTTGCATTGGTGAGGCCACATTTGGAATATTGCGTTCAGATCTGATTACCCTGTTAAGTTGAAAAGAGTGCAGAGAAGATTTAAGAGGGTGGTGTCAGGACTCGAGGGCCTGAGGTCAAGAGAGAAGTTGAGCAGGCTAGGACTTTATTCCTTGGAGTGCAGGAGGATGAAGGGTGATTTTACATAGGTATATAAGATCATGAAAGTAATAGATAGGATAAATGCACAGTCTTTTACCATTGGTGGGGGAATTAAGAACCAGAGGACATAGGTTTAAAGTGGCGGGAAAGATTTAATGGGAAGTTGAGGGACAACTTGTTTACGCAAAGGATGGTGGAAATATGGAAAGAACTGCTCGAGGAAGTAGTTTAAGCAGGTACTATCGCAACATTTAAAAGACATTTGGAAGGAACATGGATAAGATAGGTTTAGAACAATATGGGCTAAACACAGGTAGGGGGAACTAGTGTAGATGGGGCTTGTTGGTCATTGTGGGCAAGTTGTGCCTTTATTCCATGCAGTGTGATTCTCTGACTCTTATGTTTACAATAGAATCTAAATCAGTTGGTAAGGTGGGCCAAAGATTAGCAAATGGAATTTAACTCTGACAAGTTTGAGGTGTTGCATAGTGGTATGTCAAACCAGAGCAGGACCTACACAGCAATTTGCAGAACCCTGTTGTGGAACAGGGAGATCTGGAGGTACAGGTACATGACTCCAGGTATCCAGAACAAGGGGTCACAGTTTAAGGATAATGGGGAAATCTTTTAGGACCGAGATGAGAAAACCATTTTTCACACAGAGAGTGGTGAATCTCTGGAATTCTCTGCTACAGAAGGTAGTTGAGGCCAGTTCATTGGCTATATTTAAGAGGGAGTTAGATGTGGCCCTTGTGGCTAAAGGGATCAGGGGGTATGGAGAGATGGCAGGTACAGGATACTGAGTTAGATGATCATATTGAATGGCGGTGCAGGCCCGAAGGGCTAAATGGCCTACTCCTGCACCTATTTTCTATGTTTCTATGATTCCCTAAAGGTTCATGGGCTCCATGTGACGGCGTGGGGTTTCGGTATCCTCCCACATTCCAAAGATGAGCAGGCTTGTACATTAATTGGCTTCTGTACATTAATCCTGGTGTGTAGGATAGAACTAGTCCTAGTAATCGCTGGTGGGCGAGAACCCGATGGGCCAATTGGGGCAGTGTCTCTAATCCAAACTAATTGTGATGAAGCTGTACACAGCTTAATGAGACTACACGGAGTACTGGTTCTGGTCTTCTAGAAAGGATGTCATTAAATGGGATCACATCACAGAGAACCGCTTCTTTAGTGTTTATGATACATGACATTCCACTGAAGGTTTTTCGTAAAGAACAAAAATGATCTGGATTATTTATTCTGTTTGGCATAGTCCCCCTGTGACTGATCATGTAGCAGAGAGAAAGGTGTATACAAACTCCTGTGCGAACCCACCCAAATTGCATCAAAATAAGACCAGGACAAAAAATACCTCTTAGTGAAAATCTAATTTTGAAGTACTTTGCAGAGGTGAATTATCACAGACGCCTCCCATCCTCTGGAATTGGTCAGATAATCAAGCCTCCAAATATTTATTTTGCATGGATGGTACTACAGAAACTACAGAACCCTAAGCACACTGAAATTAATTAGTTGAATTTCAATTTTCATAATATGATTGATTTATCTCAAATAATGAGAGGTTTTTATTAATAGGTTGCTCACACAATTAAGACTTTACATGCAGCTTTGTCTAACATGCACTCTGGTGCGAAACAGGTAGCATCTTGGTGTTATGAGCATTCCATTGCGATTCAATTCTTTTTAAGGGCATGGATACGCACTGTAGCAAAAATGAAAGGTCTGACTACTGTGATTTTGTAATATGTTATTTTTGGCAGAGGCCTATAATCACATTTGATCCAATCCTGTTCCGTATTACATCAAAATCAAGGTATCAGCAAGCATGTACCATGGAAAGCTGCCTTCAATTGATCTCATAAGTACTCCTTTAGAAAGACTGTTATTCAACCCTTGAATCATAATGAAAAAAATTGGTGTCGTGAAGTTTCCATCACCTGCTGGACACAGCATGAGAAATCTATCAAGCAGTTTAGTAAAGTGTGAAATATGTGTGTTTATGGTTTGAAAGACTGCTTAAACACATTTTGCATGTCTCCTGTCCACTCTACATTATCCTATCCAATCCTACCTTGGTGCATTCCATCCTGTGACAAAAATAGAGAGGTTGGGGGGAAATGGTCAGTGCAATTGTTACTGCAAAATCAGGTTTTAGTTTTGAACACAGTCAGCGATTTGTGCTTCAGTCACCTTATTTAATTTTAAACACCGTAATATAGAAGCACGTATGACATATTCCGTGGAGTATTGCTTGTTTGATCTTCTTTACAATAATGTGTCGTCTACACTTGCTTAAGTGTGCAGTTTTTCTCACTTATCCATATGCAACAAAAGAATATATCTATTGCTCAAGTTTATTTAATTCTGCAGCCCCAAATTATTTCCATTGAGGAAAAATTGGCCTAAATTCTGCTGACTGTTAAGCAGTGGTTCCTTTGGAAGGGCTTAAAAGCTTCTGCTTTACTTCCTGAATTATCATATTTTCAGTGCTTCAGTTATGAATGTGTAAGTACTAAATAGAGCCATTCGACTCAATTATTATAGGTTAATTCCAATCAAAATGGCATTTGCTCTCAGAATGTGGGCAATTTACTAATTATGCTTCTGCCATCAAGAGGCAGGATATTTTGAATAACAGTGAATGTGATTTGAAGATGGACATAAATATATGATTCCCAAAAATTAACTAATCTATTTTACTGCTGTGGTAAAATGCCTGCTTTTGTTTCAGTCACCAATAGGACTCCAAAACTCAGTTTCCATACTTCTAAACATGAATGAATCAAAATGATATCTGTGCAAGTAGAATCTGTCCGATCAGTATACAGACAACACGATCCACTAAATTAGTGTGAAAAGTAACCTGTGGTTCAGTAATAGAAGAAAGAGAAGAAAGTGCAACACTTATGTCGTAGAGTAGAGACTGATGCCAATCCCATTCCTTCCTCATACGTACATTTCTTGAATTCTGAGAGATGATTTTTATGGTAAAGGTATGAACTTCCATTCGAGAAGCAGGTAAAAATGTATGCCCTTGCATCTGACCTAATCTTAATTTCTAATCCTTTCATTGTTAATTTGGATGCTCAACTTTCCTTTCACGGAACAAAATTTATTGGAGACCTGTTTGAATTTTGTATTGAACATACTCTATGTATGAGCAATGTCACAAGAAATTTAAGTGCAATGTTAAGTAATTTTACAATGCATATTATGCCGTTTCTCTAGAACAAAGCCTATTTCAGCTTTCTGGTTCTTTTACTATCCTCAAGCTTTTTCCCTTGTTCATTCGACAAAATGATGACATGTTTGTTTTTTGTTGCTTCCCTGTCTAAATATCTTTATCAATCTATCAGTTTACCTTTAACTTCCTATTTTCATGATGGACCCAATCTAAAGTCCCCATCTTGACTCTTCACATCTTCAAAAGATCCTAGTGACATCGGCCATGCCTTTTCAAATCGATTGCCCCAAGTAGTTGACTATGGTAGCATTGGTATGCCATAGTGTTAGTGGTGCCATGTCTTTTAGAAGAGACAATAAACTAGGGTTCAATCTGTTTGTTCAATTGCACATTTTTTTTAAATCCATGATACAATTATAAAGAAGAAAATAACCAAGTTGCTGTCTGTGGAGGCTTAATGTGTAGAAATTGACTTCATTTCCTACATTGGAACACTTCAAACGTCCATCCTTGGCAATATAAGGTTTTGGGGCATCTTGAAAGGGATGAGAAAAATGATGTATGAATAACAGTAGGCAGACAAATATATAGGTAGGTAGACAAATAGTAGGTAGACAAATGAATAACAGTAATTTATTTTATTTTGCCAAACATCCTATCACATCTGAAGTCTTCAAAAGTGTATTCTTCAAGAGTCAAGAGTGTTTTATTGTCATATGTCCCGGACGGGACAATGAAATTCTTACTTGATGCGGCACAACAGAATATGTGAATATGTAAACAATGTGTATAACGGGGGGGTAAAAAAGTTAAATAAATAACAAATATAGTGCAAATAATAATCATAGCTTATTTGTTGTGTTTAATAGCCTGATGGCTGTGGGGAAGAAGCTGTTCCTGAACCTAGACGTTACAGTCTTCAGGCTCCTGTACCTTCTACCTGATGGCAATGGTGAGATAAGTGTGTGACCAGTATGGTGTGGGTCCTTGATGATTTTGGCTGCATTTTTGAGGCAGCGACTACGATAGATCCCTTCGACAGTGGGGAGGTCAAAGCCAGTGATGGACTGGGCAGTGGTCACAACTTTCTGTAGTCTATTTCACTCCTGGACATACAAGTTGCCGAACCAGGCCACGATGCAACCGGTCAGAATGTTCTCTACCGTGCACCTGTAGAAGTTTAGGAGAATCCTCTTCGACATGCCGAATCTCCATAATCTTCTCAGGAAATAGAGTCACTGATGTGCCTTCTTTACAATTGCATCGGTGTGCTGGGTCCAGGAAAGATCTTCTGATATATGCACGCCCAGGAATTTGAAGTTATTGACCCTTTCCAACATCGTCCCGTTGATATAAACAGGATTGTGGGTCCTCATCCTTCTCCTACCCAAGTTCACAATCAGTTCCTTGGTCTTACTGATGTTGAGAGCCAGGTTGTTGTGCTGGCACCATTTGGTCAGTCGGTCGATCTCACTTCTATATTCTGACTCGGCCCCATCTATGATTCGTCCAACCACAGTGGTGGAATCGGCAAACTTGATGATGGAGTTTGCACTATGACTGCCTATGCAGTCATGGGTATAGAGTGAGTAATGCAGGGGGCTGAGCACGTAGCCTTGAGGTGCTCCTGTACTAATTGTTATTGAGGATCTTCCTATCCCTTTCACCACTGGCCTTACAGACTCAGCAATGAATGGTGTGAGAATGGTTACTCTGATCCATGGTTCTGTGCATTTAGAAGTAATGAGCCTGTCCCACAGGCAATTTATTGGGGCGACTACAGGCGACTGCCGCAGAATTTTTAACATGTTGAAAATTTTTCAGCGACAGTGGCGATAGTTATTGGAATTTAATGGAATTCACCTACAACACCTTGGTGTTGTCATAGGTTGTCACCAGGTGTTGTAGGTGAATTCCATTAAAACTAGTCCCTGGCAGTCGCCTGAATGGGACGGGTCCTTTAGGAGTTTGTCATTCTTAGCCATCGTGATAACGATTGCCATCATTGATTTAACAGAAACTTGAGTTATTAGCGTGATGACTAACACTTGCTAACACCACGCTGCTGGGCTAAACCAACCCCTTATCTGAAATGTAGTGGCCATGCTGTTGTCTACCTCATCACCAAATCTTACCTCAACTTATTGGTATCAGTATTGATTTATTAATGTCCCATGTGCAAGATGCCTTGAAAAACTTTGCGTGCCGTTCAATCAAACCATTCTGTATATGAGCACATCCGAGCCATACACAAGTACAACAGGTTGTACAACAAGATAAGTATCAGGGTGGTGAATATATTGTTACAGTGTTATAGCATTATAGCTGCAGAGAAGGTGCAGATGAAAAAGTGCAAGGGCCGCAGTACGGTAGGGAGATTGGGACTACCCCCTTAGTTTAAGAGAGGGCACTCAGTGAGTGGTCTGATAACAGTTCAGTAGTCTAACAACAATCTATTAGTTGAAGAAATGTAGATATACCTACAATTTAATTGAATGAAGCATAATGACATTCTCTATTCCCATGTTATGTTACTCTTGTGCTTTCTCCGAGAATGGTTATGTGTTCTATCGCATTACCTTAAAATTACCATTCTCCAGTTCTCACCAGGTCCTTAACCCAAGCATTTTGCCAAGATGCCTTCACTTAATTCCCAACTATTATTTCTGAACAGACTGCTTTCTCAACCAGGTTGATTGCATCCTCCATTTCAGCTGATCTTTACCAATCAGCTGATGCCACAAAGGTATAAAACTTGGTGATTAGTTGCTGGCTGGATTAATGAGTGCATTCCTGGTGCCCGCACTGCAGGAAGGATATGATTGTTGAGAGGATGCAGAGGAGATTTACCAGGATGTTGCCTGGGATGCAGTTGAATTTATGAGTGTGAGGCGAGAGACAGGATAGACTGTTAGATTTCCCTGGAGGAGATGAATTTGGGAAGGACTTGATAGGGGTAGTCAAAATTATGAGAGGCATTGATAAGCTGGATAATGAAAACGTTTCTCCAGAGCGTGCACTCGACTAAATGTTGGAGCTTCATAATGAAATCTAAAACTGAATCGACCAGTCATGCAGAACTTAGTGGGGAAACCCAGTCTTGTTCTTATACAACATTCATCTGGAGGATCATAGAATAACATTTCTCCAGACTGATTTTTAATTCCGATACCTTTTTAGACCAGACATCAGATACTTTAAAGTTTAAATTCAAGATTATATCCAAAATTATGGAATTTTGCATTTGTTATTTATTTTGCCTTTTAGTCTTAAAATGTTAAATTCTACCTGCAAGCTCATAAGACAAAAACTGATAAGATTTCACTGTCGTACTTAAAAAATCATGCAGCAAAACTTGTAGCAGGTTGAAGTTTTCAGAGTGAGCTTGATTTACTTCAACGTTCGAAATCAATGAATAAAATCTGGAACCACTGCTGAAAAGAAAATGTAATAAGTTGGTGGCTTTTAAATTTGGGTCATAAAGGTGAACAAAATGCGAAAACTCAACATATACCTTCAACAACTGAAAAGTTTGATTAATTTTATAGCTGCAGCTGTTTGCAGGTTTAAAAATAAAGTTTAGTGGATGTTGACGGTAAATTTTTATCCAGCTCTGATTTTTCTCGACCCGAAACGTCACCCATTTCTTCTCTCCAATGATGCTGTCTGTCCTGCTGAGTTACTCCAGCATTTTGTGTCTATCTTCAGATTTTTACCTGCTAGGTTTGCTCAGAGTTTTTAGATGGAAGTTTACTCTGACCTTGTGGAAGAAACAGCTAACAAAATAATCAGCCTTCCAAAATGTATTTTAATTTTCTTCTTATGTTTTACTGCTTATGTTGGCACTATGGTCTGTAGTCCATAATACACATATACAATAAACTGCTTGCCAGATTCCATTATGCTATTGAAGTTTGTAGGAAGGAACTGCAGATGCTGGTTTAAACCGAAGAAAGACAACATGCTGGAGTAACTCAGCGGAACAGGCAGCATCTCTGGAGAGAAGGAATGCGTGACGTTTTGGGTCGAGAAAAATCACAGATGGATATGAAATACCCATGGATATTGGAAATCAACGTAATGCTTTAGACTGAAGAAGTGGCTCGACCCAAAACGTCACCCATTCCTTCTCTCCAGAGATACTGCCTGTCCCGCTGAGTAACTCCAGCATTTTGTGTGTATCTTTGCTATTGAAGGCTCACACACAAGTCTCTTTTCTAGACTCCCATCTTCAACTCTAGGCCACTCCAAAAAGATGTTTGTGTCCACTCTTTGCGCACTGTAAATATTCTCCAATGAAGTAAGTTTTGGGTCAATTTTAATATCAGTTCTGATACCATTGATCAATAGATCCTCAGTATAATTTGACCAGATTTAATTCAACTTATGACAACATTGAAAATATCTTGTCAAGCGGTTGTCACCATCCGTAACCATTTTTTAAATTCTTCATTCAATTTCATGGAACTCGATATACTGCTCTAATTCTCCAGCATCGTTTTAATAGTGCGATTTTTCACGCCCACCTCTGCACTTATACACATAAACAAACTGCCTCACTTTCAGTGCTGCCAAAACTATAGCCCCTTTCTTTTTACCACTGTGAACCTCTGACACACACTTCTATACGTTAAGACTTAGGAATTAAATAACCCGTGCTTGTATTTGCATAAACTTCATACTTCTCTAATCCATTAGTTCCATTGTTTCAGCGACTAATAAATTGATCCATATTTCTGCAATTTGCTCCGGACTGTAATCCTGAGAATATTTTTCACCCCACTGAAAATGATACTAATTTCTCCCGGGTCTACCATAGATTGGGATCTTTGAGCATTTAAAATATTTTCTCCAATGATTTTCCTATCGCCAACGTTAAGTTAGAATGTGGAACATAGAACAGGCCCTTGGGCCCACAATACCAGGTACCTCTACATTGTGTGATTTTTCTGATTCATTCTGCAATTGTCAAAGTGTATAACCTGTTGCTTGCCCTGTACTCAGCTTTGGTATTTACTGTCATGGCATCAATAAGCGGAGTAACTACAAATAGCTAATGGTTTTCCTTTATTTAAGTAGGGAAGTAAAGAGAATCCAGAGAATTATAGGCCGGGAGCATCTCATCAGTGGTAGGGAAGCTATTGGAGAGGATTCGTCAGTATAGGATTAACTCCTACAGCTGCTCCTCGACCTACGATGGGGTTCCGTTCCAATAAACCCATCGTAAATCGAAAATATCGTAAACCGGAAACACAGTTCATACAATTTGATCATGTGACCGGCCGTGACGTGTGGCTCGCTGCCATTACCGAGCGTTTGCACCATTGTAAAGTCGAGATATCGTAAGTCGAAGCATCGTAAATCGGGGAGCAACTGTATTTGGAAGAGAATGGGTTAGTTAAGGACAGTCAGCATGGCTTTGAATATAGCAGGGGGTGTCTTACTAACTTGTTTGAGTTTCTTGAGCTGGTGACGAAGGTGATCGATGAAGGTCTGGCAGTGTAGGTTGTCTACAAGGAATTTAGTAAGGCTTTTGATAAAGATTCCCCATGGTAGGCAAATCCAGATGACTGAGATGCATGGGATTAACAGTGACTTGTTCCATATGGATTCAGAACTGGCTTATTGATAGAAGCCAGTGGGGTTGGGTAGAATACAATATTCCGTATAAAGGTCTGTGACCACTGGAACCTCTGTTGTTTGTGATGTATATAAATGAACATAAACATAGACAGGTTGGTTAGTAAATTTGCAGATGACACCGAGATTGCTGGGGTCTGGATTGAGGAAGGCTGTCAATGTATTCAGCAGGACAAAGTTCAGCTGCAGAAATGGCGGAGTAATGGCAGGTGGAATTTAATTCGAGCAAGTGTGATGTATGCACTTTGGGAGGTCAAATGTAAAGGGAAAATATACAATAAATGGCATGACCCTTAACAGCATTGATGTACACAGGGACCTCAGTGTCCAAGTCCATAACTCCCTTAAAAATGGCAACACAAGTGGATAGAGTGGTAAAGAAGGCATATTGTATGTTTGCTTTCATACAGTAGGTCACAGCAATGAGTATACGAGTCAGGAAGTCATGATGCAGCTGTACAGGACTGTGGTTAGACCACATTTGGGGTATTGCATGCAGTTCTGGTTGTCCCATTATAGAAGAACTAGACTAAGTGGGACCCGTTGGGTCCCAGGTTCACACGGGAGGGCTGGTCCCCCAACGCAATATTCCACCTCTCCACCAATTCCAATATTGATGGCCAGTGGGGGGGGGGGGGGGTCATCTCGGTGTAAACAGCTTCTGTAGTTCTTCACTAAACTAAATGTTTAGGCATCATTCTGGTAAAGCTCCTTTGCACCCTTTCCAAAGCTTCCACATCTATATAACTAAAAGTCTCATCTTGACCACTTCCTGTCTGTGTCATCTGCAAATTTACTAACCAACCTGTCTATGTTTATGTTCATGCCTTCAATAGCAATCATTTCAGGTGAGCTCAAGCAAAGCAAAGGCAAAGCAAAAGCAAACGTACAGGGCAGGTGGGGCCAGCCAACCATACAATCCATTTGCTTTCATTTCAGGTGAGCTCAAGCAAAGCGAAAGCACAGGGCAGGCGAGGCCAACCAACAATACAATCCATTTGCTTTAATTTCAGGTGAGGTCAAGCAAAGCAAAGGCAAAGCAAAAGCACAGGGCAGGCCAAACAACTCATTTAATTTCATTTCCATTTCAATTTCAAGCACAGGGCAGGCCAAACAACACATTTCATTTCATTAAGGGCTAATCATCATTCATTGCAAGCACATTGCTGGCTAACAAATCATTTATTGCAAAAACATTAAGGGTTAACAAATCATCATTCATTGCAAGCACATTGCTGGCTAACAAATCATTTATTGCAAGCACATTAAGGGTTAATCACATAAAGCACATAACCACATAAAGCACATAACCACATGAAATGAAATGATTGAAATGAAATGATTCAATTAATTGTCATTGTCAGTGTACAGTACAGAGACAACGAAATGCATTTTTAGCATCTCCCTTGAAAGGGAGACACAGGGCGTCGCGGTGTGCCCGCGCCTGCCGCCGTAATTACCACATAAAGGGTAGACTCGCAGTTCAGTAGACGCAGAATCACAGTTGTGGCCTCTCACTCGCGATCTTCCAGAGTGACTGACTCGCGTCCCGGCATCTGAGGTTTTATAGTCCTGCCCCCCCCCTCGCCAGAAGGGGCGTAACCTTCATAATGGTGATTGACATGCGAGAGGACCAATCAGGTGATCACAAGATTTTTTAAACATTCATAACTTTTTTATTTTTCATCGATCGGGAAAAATCCTTGGAGCTGCCTCAGCGAAGGATAACTGAGTAAGATGGACAAAAATCATAGTGATGTATGGTAGCGTTTTTTCTAAAATCAATATACAGCGCAGACAGGAAGTGGTCAAGATGAGACTTTTAGTTATATAGATGTGGAAGCTTTGGAAAGGGTGCAAAGGAGCTTTACCAGAATGATGCCTAGATACATTTAGTTTAGTGAAGAACTACAGAAGCTGTTTACACCGAAGACAGACACAAAATGGCTGCAGTATCTCAGCAGGGCAAGCAACATTTCTGGAGAGAAGGAATGGGTGATGTTACGGGTTGAGAGTCTTCAGAAGAAGAAGGGTTTCGCCCTGAAACATCACCCTTTCCTTCTCTCCAGAGATGCTGCCTGTCCCGCTGAGTTACTCCAGCATTTTGTGTATCTTTAGTTTAGTTTATTATTGTCACGTGCACTGCAGTACAGTAAAACGCTTTTGTTGTTTGTCATCCAGTCAAGCTGTCCACAGTGCATAGATACAGGATAAAGGGAATAATGTTCAGTGCAAGATAATGTCCACTAAAGTCTGATTAAAGATAGTCCAAATGTCTCTAATGAGATAGATGATAGGTCAGGACTGCTCTGCAGTTGGTGACAGGATGGTTTAGTTACCTTAGAACAGCTGGGGGAAAATGTCCTTGAATCTGGAGGTATGCATTTTCACATTTCTGTGCCTCTTTCCCGGTACAGAGAGGAGAAGAGGGAGTGACCCGGTTGAGACTCAACTTTGATTATGCTGCTGGCCTTGCCAGGGCAGCGTGAAGTGTAGATGGCGTCAGTGGAAGGGAGGTTGGTATGTGTGATGGTCTGGGCTACAGCCACAACTTCCTGCAATTTCTTGGATGGAGCTGTTCTCAAATCATGCTATGATGCATCCCGAAAATATGCTTTCAATGGCGTAGCTATAGAAGGTGGTGAGAATTGCCGGGGACATGCCGAACTTCCTAAGCCTTCTGAGGAAGTAGAGGAGTTGGTGTGCTTTCTTGACCATTGCTTCGGTATGACTGATCCAAGACAAGTTGCTGGTGATATGTATTTGATAAAGAACTTGAAGCTTTCAACCCATCTCTACTTTGGTGCCATTAATGTACCGCTGTCTGTGTGTGACTTCCTCTAGTTGATCACAATCTCCTTTGTCTTGCTGACATTGCAGGAAAGATTGTCTTGGCACCTGGTTGATACCCAGCCCACTACGGTGGTATTGTCTGCAAACTTGTAAATTGCTACAAATTCTGGATGCTCACTCTCCCCCTTGGGAATGTTGAGCAAACGCTCGGAGACATCGTGAATATGTGCTACAGGATCTGAAGAAGGGTCTTTACCCTGAAACGTCACCAATTCCTTCTCTCCAGAGATGTTGTTGCCCGTCCCGCTGAGTAAAGGCCCCTGTCCCACTTTCCCGAGTTACTCACAAACTCTCCCAAGTTTTCCCCTTGATTGGAACTCGGTGAATTATGGTAATAGCCGTTTGTAAGTATTTGGGGCTATTTTTTTTAAACTCATGGACATTTTTCAACATGTTGAAAAAACATCCCGACTTACCTGATGCCCCGAGTTCCTACGGCTGGCATTACGAGCCGCTGCGAAACATCCAGGGATTCCTACGAGCTCGCTACCGACATTACCCGACATTCGATATTTAAGAGGGAGTTAGATGTGGCCCTTGTGGCTAAAGGGATCAGGGGGTATGGAAAGAAGGCAGGTACAGGATACTGAGTTGGACGATCAGCCATGATCATATTGAATGGCGGTGCAGGCTCGAAGGGCCGAATGGCCTACTCCTGCACCTATTTTCTATTTCTATGTATCTATTCCCCGAGTTTGAATCAAGGGGAAAACTCGGAAGAGTTCGTGAGTAACTCGGGAAAGTGGGACAGGGCCTTTACTCCAGCATTTTGTGTCTATCTTTGACTTAAAAGTATTCCACAGGTTTAGAAGGACACTCCATCCAGATTTTCATCACATACAGTATTCTGCCAACTAAGCCTGGAGTTTCACAGACTTTAATAGTATTGGAAATGTTTTTGCTGTTTCAGCTGAAGGGGGAAATTGAAATTTATTAACACTTAAGAAGTGAGTGCAAGGTTGCAGGAAAAGCAAATGTAAGGCTATCGTTTACATAAGGGATGCAATGTTTGGTGGTTATGCTGGTGCAACTGTTGGCATTCAGCGTCATTACCTTGTAGCCAAAAACGTTGGGATTTTTTTGCATTTGTAGTTTTAACAGTTTGCAATGATTAAGTGCTGCCTCACATGTTGCTGTATTTATAGTTTTCCCAACTGCAATCGAAACAAATTGCTTGAAAAACATGAATTTAAACTGTTTACAAACAAATCCCTCTTGTGCCATAGTAAGTCAATTAAAAAAAAAACTGAAAACCTTGTGGTTTATCGCAAAGGTTTGAGAGAGATTTTAATGGCATATTAAGCCATTTTATCTGATAAAAGATTTTAAAATATTTTGTACAATTACACAAACAATATTTCTGCTCAATCTTATGTAAGGGACTTCATGTCCAGAGTGGCTTCATTCATGTGACTTCATTCCCCCAAAGCTAAATGTCTGGGCACTCTAACTTGAAGAGAGTTTGTACATCTACCCTCATCCTCATGCAACTCATCCTTTGTTCTACTCAAACTGCTTCTCAATCTGATCAACTTAAAGTATCGGTCGGTGGGGGTGCTGCGACACAGCTGCCCCGCCAGCAGCGTGTTAGTCATTTCTACTTTTTTTTGTTTTTATTAGTATGTCTAAATGTGTGTGTTTTAATGTCTCTTGGTGTGTCTTGTGTGGTGTGTGATGTGTGGGGGGGGGGGGGTAAGGGGGAAACCACTTTCAGTCGCCTCCTCCACGGAGAGGCGACTTTTTCCATGTTGCCTCCCTCGCGGCCTAACACCAAGGCCTTTCCCGGAGACGGGCTCGGAACTTTAGCAGCGGGCGCAGCGTGGACATTTTTCCGATCACTGGCCCGCAGACTGTTCAATCTGAAGCCGCGAACTGCAGTGCTTCTAGCTGCAGTCGCGACTTCCGGAGTCTGGGATCCCTCGTTGGGGACCCCCGGAAAAGAAGAGCTCCGGCCCGCGGCCTACAACACTTTGAAGCTGCGGACTGAGCGCTTCTAGCCGCGGGCGCGGCGGGGACTGACTTACTTACCATCTGGAGCGGGATCCCTCGCCGGGAATCCCTGGAGAAGAGCTCCGACCGCTGGCCTGCGGCCTATGTCCTGAAGCCGCGGTCTCTGGTAACGAAGCATCGATTCGGGACTTACCTTGGCCGCCCGCAGACTGCGGAGTTTATGGCCCCGACCACAGGGGAAAATGGAGGAGAACTGACTTTACTTTGTGCCTTCCACCACAGTGAAGAATGCTGTTGTGAATGGTTTGTGTTCAATTTTTATTGTGTATTGTGTGTTCTTTTTAATTGTACCGCTGCTGGTTCATTTCACTGCACTTTATTGTGTATATGATGAATAAATCTGATTGATTGATTGATAAAAACGACTTTATTTCTCCTCATCTTTTCACTCATTCACATTCATCAAAACTTTTCGGACATTTTGCACTGCCTTCTGTGAAAGCTCCGTGCATAGACTAGCTGGTACATCTTTACTTTCAAAAGTGACCTCTCTTCAAAATAACTTTATTTGTTTTTACTTTTTGATCAATTGCAGTCATGAATTTGTGGTAGTGGCTAAGCAATTGGTCACAGACGACCTTAACCGCGACCTTGGCCTTTAACTGTGACCCTTTTCCCAGAGGGTATTAGCAGTGTGTCCACAGCACCAAACCCTGCAACTTGGGATGATTTGCTCTGGAGGACTAAAGGGCCTGTCCCACTTTGCGATTTTTTTTTTCGGCGACAATAAATCAAAGGACCAATAAATGTTTAAGAAATAAATTGTTTATTTAACTGGGCATCCATCTCAGGACAGCATACGTCAACGTGTGACAGGGCGCATAAGACACCCAGATGTCGCCTGAAGATGTTGAACATTCCAAAATCCAGGGGCGGCAGGGAGACGCCACGCGTCACTACATGTGTCACCCCACGTCACGCCCCGACCACGCCGCAACAACCTCTCTTCAGGCTGTCGCCGAAAATGTCGACCAAGTGGGACCGGCCCTTAACATGTTTGGGGAGACCAAAATGCATCTTTCACTCAGTAAGTAATCTTCCAGCAACAGTTGGGTCCTAAGAAATAGCTCATGGAACACAGGGTCCCACATTACACAAAGAAAAACTCTTATGAGGACAACAGAATCATAGAGCATGAAATGGGTCTTTCGCCTCAGCTCGTTATGTGCTGCCCAAGATGCCCCATCTGAGCCATTTGCTTGTATTTGGCCCATATCCCTCTCAACATTTCCCAACCAAGTACCTGTCCAAATGTCTTTAAAATGCAATCTTACAAGATCAACTTGTCATAAACACACTCCAGATGCAGATGGATAATAGCTTCATTTCCACAGCAGTTCCCTCATTATAAGGTGAGATCTTCTCGCCAGCAATCAAGCAAAGTACCTGGCTGAATATTTATATCAAGCGATATTCTGCCAAATGATTTTGAAAGTCTGCTCAAGGAACCATCCAAAAGGATACACTAACTCCTTTTCATGTAGGACCTGTTTTTTAGGAGAGTTTGAGGATCTACACTATAACTCGCCGTATGTTTTTATGCACAGACGTTCTGCAAAGAACAGGTAGTAAGGCTGAAAGGAAGATGCCAGGGCTAGATCCATTCCTTGAACACTGAAAACAGAGGGAGCTTCAGCATTTGTACATTCCTGCGCAGTGTGAACATTGATGGAGCCAGGCTTAGAAGTACAGGCCCTGCCCGGGTTAGAAATACCTGACCTATGGACACCAGTGAGCCACAACAAGCGATGAGCAGACTCACCCACTCACTGGAGCTCGTCTTCCTGTGCTTCCTACTTTACTGCCACAGCCATCTACTTGCTCTACTGCCACAGCCGTCACTGTGAACCTCTTCCACACACTTTTTGATCATTTCTGACATGAAAAATTCAGGTCACAAACATTTCCCAGGACAAACCGTTTCATAACCTAGGGCTTACCTGTAGCCACCAGAATGAGGGGCCTTGTTGTTGCAAATGTTCCCTCCTGAAGATTTGTGTATCATCTTTCTGCAAATAGGATTTATTTTTGATCTGCAAATGAAATAGGAGAAGACTTGATTGATTTCTGCAGTACAAGAGTAGGCCTATGGGGCCCCAGCTGCATTAGTTTCAGCAATGCTTAGAGCACCTCCTTCCTGCCTGTAGGTTTGCTTCCCAAATTAGAAGTGAGTGCCACTTCCATCTGACCAGTTTCTGATTCATTTTGGCGATGCATTCCACCCAATGCTTGGTACATGTCCACAGCCCCTCTGTACCTTGGATCCAGTCCATTCAGCTAACCAGACCGCTTGGTGAATGAAACAGAATTGGTCAGATTAATTACCAACGAACATGACCTCAACTTTGAGTTGCTCAGCCTGATGTCTGGCTAGTTGCATCTGGCCATATTAGGACAGATGCTCATCGATCTGCAAGCTGATCCCAGGCAGAACATAGAAGAAGGGTCTCGACCCAGTACGTCACCTATTCCTTTTCTCCAGCCATGCTGTCTGACCCACTGAGTTACTTCAGCTTTTGTGTCTTATCTTTGGTTTAAACCAACATCTGCAGTTCCTTCCAACACAGAACATTTCACTGTTGTCCATGTACAGGGAGGCTTTGACATGAGTGCTTCAGCTACTTGGGATTGTGGCTTTCCCTTTCACTCGCATCCTTCCCAAACGATTCTTCAAAAGTCCCTGATAATGCACAGAATCTGAGACAGAGAGGAATGGGTAAACTTGCCTAACTCCAGATTCAATCATGGTGCTTTCTGTTTCCAACTGATGAATTTGGGTTGCACTACAGGCTTCAATATAGAGCTTTTGTATCCAAGTGTAGATTCTATCCGAAGAGTCACAAAAAGCTGGAGTAACTCAGCAGGTCAGGCAGCATCTCTGGAGAAAACGAATAGGTGATGTTTCGGGCCGAGACCCTTCTTCAGACTGGATTCTTGATTCTATCCCCCGTGCCACATTCTGGAGAGCATATCCATCAAGAAAGTGCAATAGTTTGTAGAAGGCCTTCACTTGATCAAAGCTGATTAAACAAGTGTGCACTTCCCCCACCTACACTGCCTGTGGATGGTTTAGATTAGTTTAGAGATACAGCGTGGAAACAGGCCTTATGGCCTACCGTGTCCACGCCGACCAGCGATCCCGGCACACTTACACTATCCTACACACACTAGAGGCAATTTACAATTTTACCAAGCTAATGAGTGTATAAACCTGTACATTTTTTGAGCGTGGGAGGAAACCGGAGCACCCGGAGAAACCCCACGCAGGTCCCAGGGTGAACGTACAAAGTCCATACAGACAGCACGCATATAGTCAGGATCGAACCCGGGTCTCTGGCGCTGTAAGGCAGCAACTCTACCGCTGCACCACTGTGCCGCCCCGGTAATAATATCTGTGAGTATCGTAAGGCTGTTTGTTTTTCTTCCTGCGGGAGATGGCCCAGATCTGATCCCTCCAGCAGGTTTGACACAATTGGCAATACTCATAGACATGATCTTACAATTCACATTAAGCAAAGAAACGCATGATCAATTACTGATCTTCTGCTTTTGCAGGTACATAGATACATAGTCAATAGGTACACAAAAAAGCTGGAGAAACTCAGCGGGTGCAGCAGCATCTATGGAGCGAAGGAAATAGGCAACGTTTCGGGCCGAAACCCTTCTTCAGACTGAAGAAGGGTTTCGGCCTGAAACGTTGCCTATTTCCTTCGCTCCATAGATGCTGCTGCACCCGCTGAGTTTCTCCAGCATTTTTGTGTATCCCCGGAGTAACTCACTGCCCCTAACCCCTATTCCAGCCATCGGCAGCTCTCAGCCGGATGGTGAAATCTTGCTCCCGGACAGGTGCAGTTTGCTAAGTCATTTGTGGTTTGAATCAAGTGGGTTTTGAAGAGCTGAAGGAGGGAAAAGACCCTTTTGGACACTGACCACAAAGCGGGCTGGAAAGACATGGACTGTGGACTTTTGTCCGTTGGCAAATTGCATTGCTTTATGAGACTTGTAAAGTGTTGATGCTTCTAAAATGCTGTTTGAGTTGCAAGTGAAGCTGGAGAGCGAGTGTTCCTGCCGTTAAATGAGGGCAGGGTTCTGTTAACGTGCTTTGTACGCCTGCATTTAACTCTGCTCTTGGCCAGGTGCAGTGAGTTAGCTGGGAGAGAGTTCCTGGTTCCTGGAGAGTTCCTTGGCAGGACAAATCAAAATAGGACGTACATGGTAAATGGTAGCAAATTGAGGAATGCAGTTGAACACAGGGATCTAGGAATAACTGTGCATAGTTCCCTGAAGGTGGAATCTCATGTAGATAGGGTGGTAAAGAAAGCTTTTGGTGTGCTGGCCTTTATAAATCAGAGCATTGAGTATAGAAGTTGGGATGTAATGTTAAAATTGTACAAGGCATTGGTGAGGCCAAATCTGGAGTATGGTGTACAATTCTGGTCGCCAAATTATAGGAAAGATGTCAACAAAATAGAGAGAGTACAGAGGAGATTTACTAGAATGTTGCCTAGGTTTCAGCACCTAAGTTACAGAGAAAGGTTGAACAAGATAGGTCTTTAATCTTTGGAGCGCAGAAGGTTAAGGGGGGGACTTGATAGAGGTCTTTAAAATGATGAGAGGGATAGACAGAGTTGATGTGTATAATCTTTTCCCACTGAGAGGAGGGAAGATTCAAACAAGGGGACAAGATTTCAGAATTAAGGGACAAAAGTTTAGGGGCATGAGGGGGAACTTCTTTACTCAGAGAGTGGTAGCTGTGTGGAATGAGCTTCCAGTGGAAGTGGTGAAGGCAGGTTCGTTTTTATCATTTAAAAATAAATTGGATAGGTATATGGACGGGAAAGGAATGGAGGGTTATGGTCTGAGTGCAGGTAGATGGGACTAGGTGAGAGTAAGTGTTCGGCACGGACTAGAAGGGCCGAGATGGCCTGTTTCAGTGCTGTAATTGTTATATGGTTATTATATGGTTATATCTTCAGCTCCCAAGCTCAAATATTTTTAACCCAAAAGAGTTTTTAAAAGTTTTGTCTTTAAAATCTTATTCAAAAGATCAGAAGTGATAGGAGCAGAATTAGGCCATTCGGCCCATCAAGTCTACTTTGCCATTCAATCCTGGCTGATCTATCTCTCTCTACTCACCCCATTCTCCCGCCTTCTCCCCATAACCCCTGACACTATTTCCATTTCCACTATTATTGAATATGACTCCAACTATGTGTGGTGGTGCTATGCAACGTATACCAGTTCTGTTTGCTTCACGACCTTCAGAATATTTATTTCCCTTTCCCGTAACTCTCAGTCTGAAGAAGGGTCTCGACCCGAAACATCACCTATTCCTTTTCTCCAGAGATGCTGTCGGACCCGCTGAGTTCCAACTTTCCGTGTCTATCTTCAGAATACACACACGTGTATTGTGGGGCAGGTGGGAAAGCACAATCCAACTGAAAGGTGCCTTTCATGCCACGTGGCCAGAGCCATCATTTTCAACACTGCCGATGGATTGAACCCCAGTACAAATTTGCGCTTAGTGATTGTATTGCAAAGGTCTATCCACAGCTCGATGCTGAATTGTTTTTAACACATTGTAATCGTAAAATCTATTGTACAGATAAAATAATGGTTTATTAGTAGTGGCAGAGTTGGTGCTTTACAGCGCTTATACAGCACCAGAGACCCGGCAGCCATTCTGACTGTCTGTACGGAGTTTGTACGTTCTCCCCATGACTGTGTGCATTTTCTACGAGATCTTTGGTTTCCTTCCACGCTCCAAAGACGTACAGGTTTGTAGGTTAATTGGCTTGGTATAAATGTAAATTGCCCCTAGTGTGTGTAGGATAGTGTTAATGTGCGCGGATCGCTGGTTGGTGCGGACTCGGTGGGCCGAAGGGCCTGTTTCCGCACTGTATCACTAAACTAAGACAGAGATTCATTGAAGGGCTGGAAATGGAGTAGGAATAAACAATTTATGAAATAGGTGGCAGGCTTCCAGAGGGATCAACGATGAGCCCTCAACTAATAATGATCAACTTATTAATGATCAACTATTAATGATTATGCTAATGATTTCAAGGGAGTAAACCTAATGTAGCATAAATATGTCTGTGGATAATGGAAAGTGAGGTGGGAACATAATCTGTGAGGATGGAGCAAGGAGATGCAGAGAGATGAAATAAAAATGACATTGGGTGACGACATCAGGGTGAAGAATATGAATTGAGAAATGATGAAAGGTTCTCATGTTAAGCTTCAATAATTCTGACCTTAAAGATACTTGCGCAAGGATAAATAAAGATTATTTTAGTAGTGTTAGAAATAATCTTGGGGAAGAGATTTTCTTTAACTTTTAGATGATGTGAAGAAATTGACATTAATTTTTGTAAAGTTTTAGGAAGACAGGAAGTTTATTATTGTAATAAAAATGGAAAGCGCTGGAAACACTCAGCAGTTTAGGCAAAGTATATAGATCGAGGTAGCCTGCGAAAGGTTCCGAGCATTGTCAGTTTTGATTACAGTTTTCCAGCATTTGCATTTTTTTATTTTTCTATGAGAGCAGATTTTCATTTCTAACTATTCAAGTTATTCAAGAAGATACTTGGTAAATGAATGTTTCCAATGTCCAATCGGCATTGTTGGATCAAGGATTACAGAGGACAATTGTGATACATGGTATTTCATTCCTGCCACAACCAAAAAGTGAGTAAGAAGGAACTGCAGATGCTGGTTTAAACCGAAGGTAGACGCAAAAAGCTGGAGTAACTCAGCGGAACAGGCAGCATCTCTGGAGAGAAGGAATGGGTGACGTTTCGGGTCGACCCGAAACGTCACCCATTCCTTCTGTCCGGAGATGCTGCCTGTCCCGCTGAGTTACAACTAAAAGTGAGTTTAGTTCAGTTTAGAGATACAGGGTAGAAACAGGCCCGTTAGCCCACAGGGTCCGCACCAACCAGCGATCCCCCGCACATTAACACTATCCTCCATACACTAGGGACAATTTACATTTATACCAACTCAATTAACCTACAAATTTGTACGTCTTTGGAATGTGGGAAGAAACTGACGATCTTGGAGAAACCCCATGGGGAGCACGTACAAACTCCGTACAGACAGCACCTGTAGTCAGGATGAAAACCCCGTTCCTGGCGCGGTAAGGCAGCAACTCTACCGCTGCGACACCGTGCATACTTCTGTCTATTCATCTGTCATCTTCGGCTGTTGTCCAGTGCTAGACAACCTATATAAAATAGTGGAACCTGGAATATAAATTCAGCTGCAATTAGGCTGCTAATTTGGAATTATAATAGTGTTGTGTCCACCTTTAACCCAAATCTCAATTACTTTCCCTGAGAGCAGAAACTTGTGTGAAATAGAATGATCTCTCTGCACTGCTATGAATATTTGATTAATAATGTTCGCATTCCATCAAAATTAAATGTTCATTGGAAATTATACGAATCAGTAATGGTTCCCTTGAAAGTTCCGTGGCCAATTGCACTGCCCAGCAGCATCCCATGTCTTGTGGACCAATTTATGTTGGGTGATGTTGATCGTTGCAAACAAGAATGCTGTTGTCCCAGGGACAGAAGAAAAATCATTAATGATTTTGCAATCTGTTGATATCTAGTGAACATCTTAGTCATTTTGGAAGCTATGCATTTACCCAGGGTTTATCATCACCATATTTACGTTGATGTGAATTGTCCACATTTGATGTGAACTGTCCATTAGATGTGAATACAATTTATAAAAGTAACAGCAAAGCTGCTTACACTTTTTTTCAGCACAGTACACTTTAGTGGAGATCGGGAGACCTTGCTGACGTACCTTCATTTCTTAGGCCAATTGCAAGTAATGGTATGCGTAATTAAAATGAGCAACATATTAAAAAAATGTTTAAAAAAATAACTAATTAAATGGATAATTGAGTAAGTTTAACAGAAAATTTAGGAGCGCTTTTTGGAACAAGATAATTTAATGTAAATTGACGTGTTCTTCTCCCATAATACGAGGTCTCAATGGTAGTAATGCATGTGGTCCAGTGCATTGGTGCCAATGTTTCAACTCAAAATGCAAATAAATGTAAAAAAATTAAGAAGTTTGGGTAGTCTCCTTTGACTACAGAGTAACACAAATGTTTTGTTCAATGTTTAATTGAAACATAATTCCCTCCACTAGATTTGCTGAACTGAATTGAGTGTGTCTCATGTAGTTGCCTCATGTGAACTTCTGTTTACTGAGAACAGTTATTCACTTAGATTACTCCTGAATAGTTTATTGTTCATCTCTGATGGAAAGTAAGCAGTCTAGTAATGTGGTGTATATCAGCTGGTTACATATTCTCATGGGGGTTGAGAGTCAAAAATAGCACAGTATGTTTACATAAAAACTCCAATTATAGCCAGCAGGTATGAGAAATCAGATCTAACCTAGTGGAGGTTCACCACTGATTTACCAGAACGCTTTAGTTTAGTTTAGTATATTGTCACGCATTCTGAAGTGAAAAGCTTTTGTTGCGTGCTAACCAGTCAGCGGAAAGACAATACATATTTAGAATCAAACCATTTAGAGAGTATTGTATTGTATTGTATTTTAATGACCACACAGCCAGGCTGGTGGAATTTTGGGTTGTCAGCAGCGATACAATAATAAAGAACACACAACCACAATAAAAAATGTAACACAAACATCCACCACAGCATTCATCACTGTGGTGGAAGGCACAGAAATTTGGCCAGTCCTCCTCCATTTCCCCCCCGTGGACAGGACCAGAGTCCAGAGTCAGTCCAGGATCGGCTCTTCCTCACCGGAGACCGCGGCTTTAAGTTGTTGTAGGCCGCAGGCCGGCGGTCGAGATTTAAAGTCTCCGCCGCAGCCAGAAGCACCGTAGACTGCAGGGCCGGCGGTCGAAGCTCCCCTCCAGGGGTGATGGTAAGTCCACGCCGGCCCCGCGGTAGAAGTTGGCCGCGGGCCGGCAGTGATGGCTTCTTCTTCCCCCGGGTCCCCCACGAGGGGGACGCCGCACCAGCTGGAACTCTGCAGACCGCAACTTCAGGCTGCGACTTCAGGCTGCCGGCTGCCCCGGGCCAGCGAAACGGAACGCTCCTCTTCAGTGAGGGCTCACCCGCTCCACGCCGAGAGTCCACGCTGCGCCTGCCGCTGAAGCCCCGGGCGCGTCTCCGGGAGAGGCCGCGCTGATCCTTGATGTTAGGCCACGGGGGAGGCGACCTGGAAAAAAGTCACCTCTCCATGGAGGAGGCGACCAAAACGGTTTCCCCCTTACCCCCCCCCCACACAAAACACACAAAGAAACACAAAATACATACTTTAAAACATACTACAAAATAAGAAAAAGTTGGAAAAAAAACTGACGCGCTGCTGACATGGCTGCTGCCAGAGCAGCGCCCTCCCGTCACAGATACATAATAAAGGAATAACGTTCAGTGCAAGGTAAAGCTATCAAAGTCCGATCAAGGATGGTCCAAGGATCACCAGTGAGGTAGATAGTAGTTCAGCACTGCTCTCTGGTTGTGGTTGGATGATTCAGTTGCCTGTTAACAGCTGGGAAGAAACTGTCCCCGAATCTGGAGGTGTGCGTTTTCACACTTCTATACCTTTTGCCTGATGGGAGAGGGGAGAAGAGGGAGTGGCCAGGGTGAGACTCGTCCTTGATTATGCTGCTGGCCTTGCCGAGGCAGCGTGAGGTGTAAGTTGGGTCAAAGGAAGGGAGGTTGGTTTGTGTGATGGTCTGGGCTGCCTCCACAACTCGCTACAATGTCTTGCAGTCGTGGATTCCACCGCCTTGCCAGATTACCTGTTTGCTGGACCAACAGAGCTTATGTAATAACAATCCAACAATATACCTCTGACCCAATAATTATACCCTTCCTGTGTCTCCAAAGCAGGACTGCCAGAAACTTAAATAATACAAATATCAAACGTAAATTAAATTTACAGCGAAGATTGTATTTCTCACATGGGCAACGAGTTGTCCTCAGATGTTCCAATGAGGGTTGAATCGGTGACTGCCCACGGGATTGAGGCACCATTTTACCGGCAGGACTATGGGGCAGACTCTCACTGACCCACGTTTTGCCAGAATCTGCAAAAAATGCGGTAGGGTGGATGTCATCGCTGTCTAACGTGGCCCTTCAAGAGTATTCGAACGGTACTGTGATGGTCCCCTAGGCCACCATCTTCCCAATTACTATCTCGTGAGCTCTGCCAGAGATATTGTTTATGGACTCGAAGTTGGGAGCCACTTTAGTTTTTGTCCATCCACGGATGCATAACTTGCTGTCAGCAAACAGAAACAGCAATATCAACAAATTGCATTTACGTAAATGACACCTACTTGTGGTGTCGGGCAAACAGTGAATGATATCATTCGGCAAGGGGAGAAAGTAGCTAAGAAAAATAATGTTCCCGATGTTGGGGGAGTGCAGAACCAGGGGCCACAGGGCAGGCCATTTAGAACGGAGATGAGGGAAAACTTTTTCTCACAGAGAGTTGTGAGTCTGTGGAATTCTCTGCCTCAGAAGGCAATGGAGGCTGATTCTCTGGATACTTTCAAGAGAGAGTTAGATAGGG
This sequence comes from Leucoraja erinaceus, assembly GCF_028641065.1. Lineage (NCBI taxonomy): Eukaryota > Metazoa > Chordata > Chondrichthyes > Rajiformes > Rajidae > Leucoraja > Leucoraja erinaceus. The sequence goes on along the minus strand of NC_073384.1, from coordinate 72,264,032 downwards.
TTCTTAAGGATAGCAGAGTCAAGGGATATAGGGAGGAGGCAGGAACGGGGTACTGATTGTGGATGATCAGCCATGATCACAGTGAATATCGGTGCTGGTTCGAAGGGCCAAATGGCCTACGCCTATTGTCTATTGTCTATTGACTGCCCAAAGCCAGTATTAACAAATGGTTCTGTGCTGAGTCAACTATGTAGTGACAGATTTTTATATCGTTCAAGGAATCTTTCCTCTAGCCACTATGATTGAAGACAGGGGTTAGGAGATTATTGAAACCATTTCACGAGCTCTCCACGAGACATTCACTGCCCTCGAAAGATAAATCTTCAAAATACAGTCTCTTAATTAATAGTTTCTTTATTGTCGTAGTAAAAAACAGTGAGATATTCATCCAAACTTCTTCTTGTTTAAGTACATTTTGATCCGACTCGTGGTCAAGCTTGTGCATGATCAAAAGCTGTGACCTCTCCCCCATGCTTCTTCAAACTAAACTAAAAATACTCGGGAGTCTGCGCCAGAATCCCAACCGCAAACACGCCTCCGACTACGTAATAAATCCCACCCACATAATTACAGGCAGATAACATTTAAAGGTAACTGGTTATAGTTATAACATACTGAGTTAAGCTAAATAGCTACTACAAACTATGAAATACTATAATGGCCTTGAAGGTGAAAAATCAGTTGGTTAATGTATGTCTTGATCTAGTATGTAAGAGTGAAGAAGGGTCTTGACCCGAAATGTCTCCTATTCCTTCTCTCCAGAGCCGCTGCCTGTCCTGCTAAGTTACTCCAGCATTTTGTGTCCACCTTCAGTTTAGAACTAATAACAGCTTTGAAGCTATCAGTGATGCTAAAGCTAACCTGGGAAGATTGAATTATGAAGGTAAAGATTCTGGGTGTATGTTGTCTCTTTCATTCCACCTTTAGTGTTAATTTGAGACTAGTGGTGAAGAACATCCAATGTTTGTGGAACAGCATGACAGCTAGAAGTTTATCTTGAAGGAAGGAGTCGGTGAATTAAAGATCCAGCATGTTCAGAATCTTTTTAATGCATTGCTATGCAGTCTTTGTCCTGAAAGTCATACCTACGATGCAAGTAGATTTCAGGTATGGTACATTAAATCACAAGTGTATGTTGTGCAGATTTGAGATTTGTTTTCCCTAACAGATATATATTTCCAAATTTAACAATTTGCTTAGGGAGATTTCTTTGTGGAGAAATGGGAAAATGAGTTAAATACTACTCATGCCTGACTGTTGTTGGCTGCTGTTATGAATAAGGCATGAAAGCCTTGGAAAAAACAGATTGAGGGGGCGGTACAGGTCTCTGCTACTGATAACAGCGGCATGAGAAGTTAAGGGCCTGTCCCACTTGCCGATTTTTTTCAGCGACTGCCGGCATCATTGACTGATGTATCAGGTCACCGAAAAAGTCGTGGCGTGGCGTGACGTGACGTGATGACGTAAGACATGGCGTGATGACGTATTGACGCACGGTGTTTCCTCAAGTGTCGCAACATTTTTTTTGTCGCCGCTGGATTTTGAAATGTTCAAAATCTTTTGGTGACCCTGATATGACGCCGGCAGTCGCCGAATAAAATCGCCAGTGGGACAGGCCCTTTATGGTCTTTTCACTGCTAATACCACCAATTCCTAATCAGCGTTTAATTTTACATTGACCACTGAATATTTAGCATGTTCTTTCATTTTTACCAGCAGTTCGGTTTTTACAATATGTTGCCAATGATGAAACCTCTATTGGAACTAGCCAATGCTATCCGTCACGCAGTATCACTAAAATAAATTATTATGTGTTTCTCTCATTCTTCTTTGTGAGATTTTGATGTATTCCGTTTGCCTACATTGGTCATCAGGTTGGGGGGAGTTCCCCCCCGCCACGGGTACCATGTAATCGCGTGCTACCTGCTCCATGGTCGGATAGTCGGCAACTCAACCGTCTCCCCCACCTGGTTTGCTAGGAGAGGAGGGGGCTGTGGACCCCGAGCAGGACCAAAAACAAGACCTGTCAAAGGGCAGGTGAGCTCCTACCGAGCCAACGGCCATCCACACCTCAGTAGAAGTTGCGATCTCTGTCGTACATAGCATTGTAAGGCATAAGGTACATTAGAACAGTGAATGTACCACAAATACTTAATTGGCTGTAAAGCACTTAAGGATGATGTCTATTCTTTTTTATTTTCCATTTCGTTTTGCTTCGTAAATGAAGCAATGAAGCCTTAAACTTGTAGATAAGGTATCCTGGCCATATTCAGCATTTGTACTTCTGGTTTGCCAGCAATGGAGTGGTTGTGAGCTGCCTCCTTAAACCACTGCAGTCCTTTTCCTGCAGAAGATCTCTCCGTGCTATTAGTTCAGAAGTTCCAAAATTGAGATTGTCATAGAGTGGGACATTGTGTTGATGAATTTCCAAGTGCACATGGCATCAATTGGAGAGAAGCCTACAGCTAATAACATTCCCAATCAGTCTGAGGAAGGGTCTCGACCCGAAATGTCACCCATTCCTTCTCTCCAGAGATGCTGCTTGAGTTACTCCAACATTTTATGTCAGCAGCTGAATTGATAATAAGGGGAGAAAACATTTACTTGCCCAAGACAATATTAAATATCAACTGGTCTTTGGGAATGCAGAACCATCATTTTAAAGCTCACAAATGTTTAACTGCATGAAATGAACTCAAGTTCAGTTGTCTGCTTTTGCTGGTGTGTTATCTTTTATTTATTTATGTTGTCTGCGCACCTCTTTTGTCACTTTATGGTGTAAAGAGCAGCAATTAGTACCAAAGCTTTGCCTATTCGGTTGGCACATTTGAGCTGAGGTTCTCCATCTGTCAGGCATGTGTCTTGTAAAAGGTTGTAACAGCTGGCCATGTTTCTCTACTAATCCATTCATATCATCTATGTTTCAGAAATGTAGTACTTCTTGGTCTGTAGGTGATTGGGAAAAAGAAGTATCCTGCCAGTGGTGAAAGATGTTTTGTGAAAACATAAAGAATGACTACTTGTGTGTTTTGTTTGTCTTTGAAAACCGGTATTTGGAAATTTTACAATTCTATCTTATTGCAATATGGTCCTTTCTGTTTCAATCTATCCCACGAGAAGTCACATGGGACTGCAGAATATAGGAGAGAGCTGACCGTCTGTTGTAAACAAATCTGCTACAGGGCTGTCAGTCCAGTCAAAGTGGAGAGTTTCAAAGGAGGGACTAATGCAATATTTCTAGTACAATTGAATTGGAATGCAGTGCCCTCCATAATGTTTGGGACAAAGACCCATCATTTATTTATTTGCCTCTGTACTCCACAATTTGAGATTTGTAATAGAAAAAAAAATCACATGTGGTTAAAGTGCACATTGTCAGATGTTAATAAAGGCCATTTTTATACATTTTAGTTTCGAAATACAGAGCAGAAACAGGCCCTTCTGTCCACGCCGACCAGCGATCCCTGCACATTAACACTATCCTACACCCACTAGGGACAATTGTTTTTACATTTACCAAGCCGATTAACCTACAAACCTGTACGTTTCACCATGAAGAAATGTTTATACTGTGTTTATACATAGTCTGTGTTTATACATAGTCCCCCCATTTCAGGGCACCATAATGTTTGGGACACATGGCTTCACAGGTGTTTGTAATTGCTCAGGTGTGTTTAATTGCCTCCTTAATGCCGGTATAAGAGAGCTCTCAGCACCTAGTCTTTCCTCCAGTCTTTCCATCACCTTTGGGAATTTGTATTGCTGTTTAGCAACATGAGGACCAAAGTTGTGCCAATGAAAGTCAAAGAAGCCATTATGAGACTGAGAAACAAGAATAAAACTGTTAGAGACATCAGCCAAACCTTAGGCTTACCAAAATCAACTGTTTGGAACATCATTAAGAAGAAAGAGAGCACTGGTGAGCTTACTAATCGCAAAGGGACTGGCAGGCCAAGGAAGATCTCCACAGCTGATGACAGAAGAATTCTCTCTATAATAAAGAAAAATCCCCAAACACCTGTCTGACAGATCAGAAACACTCTTCAGGAGTCAGGTGTGGATTTGTCAATGACCACTGTCCGCAGAAGACTTCATGAACAGAAATACAGAGGCTACACTGCAAGATGCAAACCACTGGTTAGCTGCAAAAATAGGATGGCCAGGTTACAGTTTGCCAAGAAGTACTTAAAAGAGCAACCACAGTTCTGGAAAAAGGTCTTGTGGACAGATGAGACGAAGATTAACTTATATCAGAGTGATGGCAAGAGCAAAGTATGGAGGAGAGAAGGAACTGCCCAAGATCCAAAGCATACCACGTCATCTGTGAAACACGGTGGTGGGGGTGTTATGGCCTGGGCATGTATGGCTGCTGAAGGTACTGGCTCACTTATCTTCATTGATGATACAACTGCTGATGGTAGTAGCATAATGAATTCTGAAGTGTATAGACACATCCTATCTGCTCAAGTTCAAACAAATGCCTAAAAACTTATTGGCCGGCAGTTCGTTCTACAGCAAGATAATGATCCCAAACATACTGCCAAAGCAACAAAGGATTTTTTCAACGTTAAAAAAGTGGTCAATTCTTGAGTGGCCAAGTCAATCACCCGATCTGAACCCAATTGAGCATGCCTTTTATATGCTGAAGAGAAAACTGAAGAGGACTAGCCCCCAAAACAAGCATAAGCTAAAGATGGCTGCAATACAGACCTGGCAGAGCATCACCAGAGAAGACACCCAGCAACTGGTGATGTCCATGAATCGCAGGCTTCAAGCAGTCATTGCATGCAATGGATATGCAACAATATACTAATATACGGAGTTTGTATGTTCTCCCTGTGACATGCGTGGGTTTTCACCCAGATCTTCGGTTACCTCCCACTCTCCAAAGACGTACAGGTTTTTAGGTTAATTGGCTTGGTAAATGCAAAAAAAATTGTCCCTAGTGTGTTAGGATAGTGTTAATGTGCAGGGATTGCTGGCCGGCGTGGACAGAAGGGCCTGTTTCCGCTCTGTATCTCAAAACTAAAATGTATAAAAATGGCCTTTATTAAAATCTGACAATGTGCACTTTAACCACATGTGATTTTTATCTATTACAAATCTCAAATTGTGGAATGCAGAGGCAAATAAATCAATGATAGGTCTTTGTCCCAAACATTATGGAGGGCACACAAAAATGCTGGAGAAACTCAGCGGGTTCTTCCCCCCCCGCCCCCCCTCCCCCCATCAGTCTGAAGAAGGGTTTCGCCCGAAACGTCACCTATTTCCTTCACTCCATAAATGCCGCTGCACCCGCTGAGTTTCTCCAGCATTTTTGTGTACCTTCGATTTTACAGCATCTGCAGTTCCTTCTTGAACATTATGGAGGGCACTGTAGATTATGCTTATACTATGTCACCTTCAGCTGCCTTCCACGTTTTTGTTTGTGATTATCTACAGTAAAATACCCAATTGAAAGGTGAATGAAGGACATAGCACATACAAGCTTGGAAATGTCTGGTTGTAATAGTCACAGAAAGGTAACTCTAGTTGGTGTAACCTGCTGACTTTTTTAAGGAGAAAAAGTAATAAGTATCAATATACACCCTCCCAGTTTTGTTTTTACAGTGTTTACTCTGCACTACTAAAAGGAATGAATGAGAAGCTTGCCCTTTCAAATCTGGAGCTTGCATTGAATGGGAGAGAACAGTGATGTGGCATTTCCACAAGGGATGCAGTCAATAGAATGGATTGGGTGTGGTATAGGTTTTTATTGAGGTGAAACTATGCTCGGGTTTCCACACAAACTACCTGAGCATGAAGCTTCATGCACAACCGCCCGTGAATCATTGCGACCACGCTGCGTTATCGATGGTAATCGATCGGTGACAGGAACAGGGCACTCTCCAGCATCACTTAGATGTGGGACTGCTCGGAAATCAGCCTTCCTTCAATCGACTGATTTCATTCTCTTTGTCTTGCTTCTTAATTGTCTCCAATTGATTGCTTTGATCTGCCCTTGATGCACAAGATCTTTACGCAACAGTCAATTGAAACTATATAGGTGTGTCCTAATGGACTGGATTTAGTCTCATTTATACTGAAGTTAAGGTTATTGCAGCAGAAGCAGAGTACATCATGGAACGCATATTTGCCAGCCTCTGCAAGCACTCATGATTAACACCAAATTTACGTTACCATGGGTGCCTGTGCATCTGAGATTCAGCTAAGAACACTACTGCATGAATACATTTTGTGGAGCTTGACTTTCCAAGCTGGGGTCCTGAACACATTTGTGGGTGCAGTTTAATTTGGCTGGACGCACTTTTCAAATTATCTAAATTATTGGGGTATCTTGGTTAAAAAACACAAAGATTTATGGTCTGTGGGATTATTTTCTTCAAATGTTTTCTACTGCTTTATTAACTGTAATTGTCCTAATACCCAGCCATATTGTTTCTTAACAGCCAAATAATTTTACACAAGTGAAGGATCACAAATAACTCCTTTTGTCTGCTCCAGCCAAATTGGGTTTTGACAATTCTTCAGTATTTTGTGTAAAGTGCATATTTAGTCATGAAGTACTACATAGGACTAGCATGCATAGTTCCATTCTTCACTATAGTTATGACGATCACTTTGCAAGTTATGACAATCCCATATGCACTGCCCCTACAAAGTATGTAATGCATGACACTATTAGTATAGTCCTAATGCAATTCATGTAGACACAAAGAAAGGTAATACCAGTCTAAAGGAGAAGGTACATGTCAAGCCAAACGGTAGGTCATAGGGTGGCACAGTGGCACAACGGTAGAGTTGCTGCCTTACAGCACCAGAGACCCGCATTCGATCCAGGCTACAGGTGCAGTCTGTACAGAGTTTGTACATTTTCCCTGTGACCGCTTGCGGTTTTTCCGGATGCTCCGGTATCCTCCCACACTCCTAAGATGTGCGGGTTTGTAAGTTGATTGGCTTCTGTAAATGATCTCTGGTGTGTAAGATAGTGCGAGTACACAGGTGATCGATCGCTGGTCGGCGTGGACTCGCTGGGCCAAAGAGCCTGTTACCACGCTGTATCTCTAAACTGAACTAAACTGTACTTTAAGGTGTGTAGGAAAGAACTGCAGATGCCGGTTTAAATCGAAGACAGACACAAAATGCTGGAGTAACTCAGCAGGACGGGCAGCATCTCTGGAGAGAAGGAATGGGTTATGTATCGGTCTGGACCCGAAACATCACCCATTCCTTCTCCAGAAATGCTGCCTGTCTCGCTGAGTTACTCCAGCGTTTTGTGTCTGTGCTTTAAGGTGTATCTTCAAAAAGAAGGAAAAGTAGGGAAGTTAGAGTTAAGCAGTTTTAAGATCTAGCGACTGCCGATAAATAGAGTTAAGGAGAGAAGGACAATATGCCTAGATCAGTGGAAGGATTATAAATGTAGAGTAATTTAAATTACATGTTTAAAATATTAGGTATTCATCTAACAAGAGACATTTATGTCAATAAGACGTAAAGTGGTGGAGAAATGGGACATTGTCGAATGGAATATTGACATGATTGTCCTGGAGAAATGTATTGAAGATGGAAAACTACCAGCTAGGAAGGCAGCAAATGGAATTTGAAGACCTCAAAAGCATGAATATTCGTGTTTTCTGCAGAGGTAGTGTTAAAGGTGGAGGGGTTAGAACTCAAAAATATTTCCCTTTTTGTCATGACAAAGGAGGCCATTCAGCAGGCTGTCAGCATTCACATTGATCACATTTCTCTGTAATTTTTTATTCTCATGCTCATTAGCTCCACCCTGACTTCCCACTCACCCTGTTTACAGCCCAACTGAGCACCTGGAGATAACCCACGTGAGATGATGCAGACTCTACATAAACAATACCCGAGATTATGGTTGGAGAAAAATGTTGGATGTAATGTATTTGGAAAAGGCTCTGATGGTGCATTGGAGTCAGTGATATATTGTAGCATTGTTGTTGACCTCTGCAGGGTGGAAGCGCACAACGGTATGGAGAGTGATTCATATTGTCTAGAATCACACGATGAGTTTTGATTGTGAGGATATGATGATTGTTAGAGGGTCCTGGTATTCCAGATATTTGGTGTTAAGGCTCATCCTTTTGTTGATGCCAGTGAATAAGTCACAGAAGACTTGGATCTCCAGACTGGCAAATCTCATCTGCTTAAGTGAATTGATAACTGAGGTTGTGGTAATCCCGCTATAGAGTGGGAATGCTGAAGGTTGAACCCTTTCCAGTCTGAACTGTAGAATAACTTTTCTTCAGGAAACTGGTTGGAGCTAAGGCGCTGTGTTGAAGCAGGAACGATTGACCAGACGTTTGGTGAGATGAAACAGCCCTGTTTGACCCGAGTGTGCACAGGGATCGGTACCAATTAGGAATTTTTGGAAGTGATTATGGGTATTCATAAACACAATTTCTTAATGCCAAAAGAGCGAAAATCAAAATAATAATAATAATAAATACTTTATTGATCCTCTCAGGGAAATTCAGATGTCCAGAAGCCCCCAACCAACAAACCCACACATTCAGAACGAAATAAGACATAAAATACATAAAATACAATGTGGACAATACCAGAGAGCAATAAATACTTAAAAAGACCAATAATCAACAATTTTTTTAAAAAATTTAAAAATGCAAAAAGCATCCACCTACAGCCTAGTGGTCCATATTATAAAATCTAATGGCTAAAGGGGTGAAGGATCTCCTGAACCGCTCCGTTCTACAGCGCGGGGAGAGGAGCCGGTGGTTGTTCCGAGTGCTCTTTTGACTCTCCAGATATTGAGGAGGGCTACTGCAAATAACAAGAGGACACTAATAAAGTTACAGAATGGACAAATAATTGGCAGATGATTCAATGGTACTTGATTGTATCATGATCTATACCTCATGTACAATACCTCATGTATTGAACAGATGAGTTTCAATGCAAACAATTGCAAGATAGTTAAAAAGATTTAGTATAGGAAGGAACTGCAGATGCTGGTTTAAACCGAAGATAGACACAAAAAGCTGGAGTAACTCAGCGGGTCAGACAGCATCTCTGGAGAAAAGTGATAGGTGACGTTTCAGGTCGAGACCTTTCTTCAGACTGAAGTGAGCCAGTCTGAAGAAGGGTCTCGACCCCAAACGTCGCCTATTCCTTTTCTCCAGAGATGCTGTCCGACCCGCTGAGTTACTCCAGCTTATTGTGTCTATAAAGAATTTGCAACGCCTTTCACTGGCAGGAAGTATTGATATCCCTCTATTTGCTGCAGTCAGACGTGTCTCTCTTGAGGAAAGTTATGCTTACCATGCCTGTGACATCCCCAAGCTTGTTCTATTAATGGATTGAAGAAGATGAGCTTGTGAACCAGAGTCACACATTCTTCTTGGTCATGTTTTGCAATTCAGGTAGATTACGTGTGCCAGAGGCTTAAGGGCCTGTCCCACTTACGCAACCTTACAGGCGACTGTCGGCACCCGTCATAGGTTGCCGAAATTTTCAACATGTTTCAAATTCAGCAGCGACCAGAAAGACGCTACGACTCCGTGGAGACCTCTCACGACCATAGGAGACCTTTCACGACCATACAGGCGACCCCTGGCGACATGTTGTGGATGACCTCTCACAACCATACAGGCAGTATGGTCGTTAGAGGTCTCCAAAGAGTCATAGCGTCTTTCTGGTCGGCGCTGAATTTTCAACATGTTGAAAATAGCGGCGACCTGTGACATGTGCCGGCAGTCGCCTGTAAAGGTCGCGTCAGTGTGACAGGCCCTTTAGCAGATTTGTTTATTTGTACAAACTATTTGCCATGCTGCATCTGCTATATAGGACTACATAGTATGTAACAGACCATTTAGTTCAATCATCCCATGCTGAGATGCTCAGAACCCTTTAAGCTTTCCTACCCTACATCCATCAGTGTAGTTCTCTCCAGTACTCTTGCACCGTGCCACTTTTAAATCCATCTACACTATTTGCTTCAACCATTCCCTATACTAGCCAACTATTGGATTTCCTTTTCAATCAGCTGCTGCTGAGCTTGTGTAGATGTGGAAGACACCAAAATTGGAGGTGCTATGGACAGTGCAGATGGTTATGTACAATTACATGGGATCCTGATCAACTGTGCCAATTGGCCGAGTGCCACTCATTAAACATCAAGCAGATTCGTCACCAATGGCCTATCATCACGGCCACCCTTGGCTCACTCCTTCAGAGATATTCCATCTTCTCCCGATAACCCCCCTCCCCCCCTAACACACTATCTACCCTCTCACAGGTCAGAGTTCATTCCCCACCTTGGTCACATCTCACATTCATACTTGCCAGAAGGACTCTCTAGACTTTAGCTTTAGCCTGTATAGATACAGAGCAGAAACTGGCCTCTCGGGCCCACTGAGTCCGCATCAACCAGCGATCATTCCGGACACTAGCACTATCCTACACACTAGGGACAATTTTACAATTTATACCTAAGCCAATTGACCTACAAACCTGTAGAGAAAACCCATGCCGTCGCAGTAAGAACGTACAAACTCCATATAGGCAGCATCCGTAGTCAGGATTGAACCCGGGTCTCTGGTGCCCTAAACTCTACCAGTGCGCCACCGTGTGACTGTTACATTTAGATTTCTGTACTGCTTCCTTACCAATCATACCTTTCCAGAGGTTTGTGGCCTTTCCGAATCTGGCACTGAAATTGTAAATGAGGATCAGTTTGTCTCCCACTAGACCAGAGATTGCTCAAGGTGAGGTTGAGAGGTTCCTTCCATAATTGTGTGTCTAAGTGTGTAAGATCTTTGCTGATTGCAATTTTGTTATCTATTTTTGATGGCGAAAACCAATGGTCTTGTGTAAGAAGGAACTGCAGATGCTGGCTTACATTGAAGATAGACACAAAATGCTGGAGTAACTCAGAGGGGTGGGCAGCATCTCTGGATAGAAGGAATGGGTGACGTTTCGGGTCGAGACCCTTCTTCAGACCATTGGTCTTGTTCTCATCGTTGACCTGCTTTCATTTGGTGTATCTCACTCACGGAGGTGAAATTAATATTGAAGCATTTGCTTTGGTGTACTGTGATAATAATCTTCATGCTGGTATTGTCCAAGAGAATTCTGGTGTCCAGGTCCCAAGCTTCAGCTGCCAGCAAGTATCACCCCCAACATTTATTACCACAATCTACACACTCATGTCTATCCAGTTTATTTATTTTCTGTTTTCGTTTTAAAAAGCATTAAATATTTAATTATAGAATATTGGTGTAACAGGGGAAGGGAGGTTAATTATCAGTTTATGAATTCATAACAAATGCTTTTTATATAAAGGAAACATATGCTAACTATTGCCAAATCTTTGTTTCAGAGAGAAAACAAATGATATATCTATTTCTGCATCGTAAGGTAGTAAATGGACACCTATTGTTAACTCTACAGCCAGATTTGTTTCTTGGGTAAGGGTAGGTTGGTCACAAACTCCATAATACTTGTTTTATGATTTTAAATTACCCATGTAATATTTCTGTTGATTCAATCATTTTGGTGCACAACAATAAAAAAACAAACAGATTTTAGTTTAGTAACTTCTGCAAAGTCTTTGTCGGGCTTTACATTTACACTTCCTCAAAACCTGCAGAGCTGAACGTTATATTGTGTGTATGTTTTCTTTGGTTGTATGAGGCAAGAATAATCCATTATAAAATGAAATGTAGCATAGATTGCAGCGGGGTATGAGTTACACAATTTCTCAAAAGGGAATCGGATTTATATTTGAAAAATAATTTGTAGAACCATGCGGAAACTGGGTTAAATGGGTTGTTCTTTCAAAGAGCTGAGTGGCCTCTGATACATGATTCTGTGATGTAGAGATATATATTGTTTCTATCAACCATAGTAATTTTGCTAACTGCACATTTGCTCAGCAAATGAATGACTTTCAACTTCATTTCTGCATAGGATAAATCTTTGAATTGGTCTGCACAGTAAATAATGATCATTTTGTTGCTGACCAACTAGTGCTTTAACCAGTGGAAGCAATACGATCAATGCTGATCTTTGTAAACCATAGTGAACCATGGAAACAGCCCAAAGGGCGGCACGGTGGCACAGCGGTAGAATTGCTCTTACAGCGCTATCAGCGCCAGAGATGCGGGTTTAATCCGACTAAGGAAGCTTTTTGTACCTTCTCCCCGTGACTGCGTGGGTTTTCTCTGAGATCTTCGGTTTCCTCCCACACTCCAAAGAGATACAGGTTTGTAGGTTAATTGGCTTGGTATAAATGTAAATTGTCCTTAGTGTATGTAGGATAGTGTTAATGTGCAGGGATCGCTGGTCGATGTGGACTCGGTGGGCCGAAGGGCCTGTTTCCTCGCTGTATCTCTAAACTAAGATGCTAAACTGATCTAAACCATGTTTTACAAAGTCGTGCAAGTGGGATCTTGTTACAGAAAACATTTGTAAGTGTACATTGTGACCTTTTCATCATCAATAAAATGAAATGTATGTTTCAAAACGTAATTGTATTTCAGTGAGCTAAAGCTTTAAACTTCCACAATCCTATGAACAATATCTTAAAATATACTTTAAAAAAAATAAGTATTGCAGTACATGAAAAGATGAATAAATTTGTGTTCAGATTTTTGCTTTGTTTCATAAACGATTTGACCATTGAACTACAAAATCTAATGAAACACCTAACATTTAAAATATTACGCATCAAACTTCATTGTAAAATCTCTGGGTTGAAAAGTTATGAATTTAAAATGCAACCTGCATTCATTCATTCATTTAACACTGCAAGTTTATTCCCTGCACAGTGGGCCATGTAAACCTAGGAAGAATTGTTCTGTCTGTTCTCAATTATCTTATTTCAGTTAAAGTCACAAGTGTTACAATTTGACTCAGAACCCTGGAGTTAGGAAGAGGAAAATCAGTTCTAGCATCCAAGTTGTGATTAGTATCCAGCAGTCAGTGGAGTTGTACACATGTGGATGCTGATTTAAGAATATGATTAGATTTGGGTGTACGGCTGAACTCACTCAGTACATTCAATAGCCACTTGAGTAGGGTATTTCCTGATCAAATTCAAAGCATGGAGTCTTTTTTCAGGAAAGGAAGAAAACGAAAGTGAAACGTTGACATTTTATTTTAGTTTAAACCTTTTTTTTTAAATATGAAAACATCTTATTTTTAAAGGAAATATTTACACTATGAAATATCATTCCTGTTTGCACAGCTCTGGGGCTTTGTTAACAAAATCCTCATTGTTTCTGAAGGAGCAGCTCCCAAACTGGTTGGCCCTGAATGGTGTTTTCTGCCTTGTTCTGTTTAGCAACGTCTAAATAGTTTGAGATAAATGAATAGAATCTCTCGTACAGGCTAATTATTGGAGAATCATCTCTTTGTCCTATCTCCATCTTCTCACCACTCTCTATCCGTATCACCTTCCCCTCCCCACCCTTTTAAAATGTTTCTGGTAAACTGAAAAAAAAAAGTGATTTTTTTTGCCCTTCAAGATAATTGAGTACCAAGTTATAACTGCTATTGTCACCCTCAAAAGGACAGCTGACAAAACCACTGAGACATCTACAGGTACAATTTGTTTAAACAGGCGAAAGCAAATCCAAAATTGCTACTGTTAGTACCAGTGTTTAGATACCAGTGGGAAGCTCTGTGGGAAACAGTTGCAGAGTATCTGGGTGAAAATGAAGTCTGTTCTGAATTATCTCATTTTGGTTGAAGTAGACGCTTTGACGAATAGTTTTCAAATATCACTATACAGGGCTTCCACAAGTTGCAACAAGGGTTCAGTGCCTGAGAACTGTTTGTAACCTAAACAGATTGTATGGCAACAGTGTGACCTCTGAGCAATATATTTATATGAAAACATGGGCCAACGTAGTTAAACCAGGACGTTTAACTCAACCATTCAAATCTTGCTGTGATCCGAGTTGCCCCGTGGCAGAAACTGTCTTGCCACCTGCGGCAAATCCATCGCACCGGTTTCCTGAACGCTTTTAGTTTTTTCTTTTTTTAGCAATACTGCGTAGAAACAGGCCCGTCCGCCCACCGTGTCCGCACCGACCAACCACCCCCGCACATTAACACTATCCTACACACACATTTATACCAAGCCAATTAACCTGCAAACCCGTAGGTCTTTAGAGTGTGGGAGGAAACGGAAGATCTCGGAGAAAACCCACGCGGGTCATGGGGAGAACAAACAAACTCCGCACAGATAGAACCCTTAGTCATGATCGAACCTGGGTCTCTGGCGCTGTAAAGCAGCAACTTTACCACTGCGCCACCATGTTCTCCTTGTTAACCATATAACCATATAACAATTACAGCACGGAAACAGGCCATCTCGGCCCTACAAGTCCGTGCCGAACACCTTTTTTCCCTTAGTCCCACCTGCCTGCACTCATACCATAACCCTCCATTCCCTTCTCATCCATATGCCTACCCAATTTATTTTTAAATGATACCATCGAACCTGCCTCCACCACTTCCACTGGAAGCCCATTCCACACCGCTACCACTCTCTGAGTAAAGAAGTTCCCCCTCATGTTACCCCTAAACTTCTGTCCCTTAATTCTGAAGTCATGTCCTCTTGTTTGAATCTTCCCTATTCTCAAAGGGAAAAACTGATCCACATCAACTCTGTCTATCCCTCTCATCATTTTAAAGACCTCTATCAAGTCACCCCTTGTTCATATAAGTCGGGCGTTTGTAACCTGGGAAGGATCTGAATCCTTTTATCTTTGTTATTTATATTCATTATCTAGAACATGTGATGTTGGCAACCTTGAATCTATTATCTGAGAATACTTTGGTGCAGCCTGCATAAAAAATGTAAAAACTCACCTTTTTGCATTTTGTGTTTACTGAGGAAAGCCTAAATTATAGAACATCTACAAAATATTAACACATGAGACAGAGTTTAGCAGTATTTGCTAAACCTGATAAAGTCATCATGGATGTGGACACTCAACTAAGTGTAAGGGAAGTGTGTTGTGGTGTGGACTGAGTGTACACGTTAGCTGCTATCATGGGAATATAGGTTAGTCTGGTGAAGGAGAGGAGGAAACCCAATGTAAATTTGAGGTATACCTTCCGGCTCAGTTCTAATTCCCAGTAACTCTGTAAACAGAAGTGCTGCTTGGTTTAATGCTTAACAGGCTCTAGTAATAACAATGGAATTGGACTGCAATTTTAAAGCATACCAATGCTCCTTCATGTGAGAATCCTGCTCTTAGGTGCAAGTTAATATTTCATGGGAATTGGAAAGGGTAATTGACTTGCCGTTTTGCAAATGCACCCCTTTCATCAACCTTCAAGCCCTGACCTAATCTGAGGGAGGCCATTAAAATGGCGGTGCTATAGTTGGTTCCAGCATTTCTAGATTAGGACGGGGGTCATTTGTAGGGTTTTACTAACAGTGTTTCCCTACAGCCCTGACATATGCATGACATTGAGATCCATTTAAGGCAGGGGTCGGCAACCTACGGCCCCCGGGCCTGTAACCCAAAATCATTTGGCCCGCACCTTCTGTGAACACGTTTAAGAAAGAACTGCAGATGCTGGAAAAATCGAAGGTAGACAAAAATGCTGGAGAAACTCAGCGGGCGAAACATGCAAGGATTGCATGAGGCTGCCTCACCCGCTGAGTTTCTCCAGCATTTTTGTTCACCTTCTGTGAACACGTGATTTGATGCCTGCCATCCGGAGTGGGATCCATGTGTACACGTGATAGATGTGGCCCGCCATCCGCTCACAGACATGCACCCCGGCCCCTATGCAGAACAAGGTTTCCCACCCCTGATTTAAGGGATGAACCTGGGTCTAGCTACGATGTCCTCAAGGCAAATAGTTAGCTAGGCTATTTGGAGAGAAAATAGTCCTGAGGTTATGGTAAAGGAGGATATTTGATGTTCGGGTAGACACAATATGCTGGAGTAATTCAGTGGGACAGGCAGCATCTCTGGAGAGAAGGAATGGGCGACGTTTCGGGTCGAGACCCTTCTTCAGACTGATGTCAGGGGAGTGGGTGGGAGATAGAATGTAGTCAGAGACAACAAAGCTAATGGGAGAACTGGGAAGGGGGATGGGATGGGATGGAGAGAGAGGGAAAGCGAAGGTTATTTAAAGTTAGAGAAGTCAATGTTCATACCGCTGGGGTGTAAGCTACCCAAGCAAAATATGAAGTTCTGTTCTTCCAATTTGCGCTTGGCCTCACTCTGACAACGGAGTAGGCCCAGGACAGAAAGGTTGGTATGAGAATGGGAGTGGGAGTTAAAGTGTTAAGCAACCGGGAGATCGCGTAGGCCTAGGCAGCAAACATCCGAACACCTCTGCTCAGTCCAACTAGGCCGACGTGATCTCCCTGTTGCTAAACACTTCTCTCCAGAGATGCTGCCTGTCCTGCCGAGTTACTCCAGCAATTTGTGTCTATCTTTGGTGTAAACCAGCATCTGCAGTTCCTTCTTATACCAAAT
Source organism: Leucoraja erinaceus (assembly GCF_028641065.1). Classification (NCBI taxonomy): domain Eukaryota; kingdom Metazoa; phylum Chordata; class Chondrichthyes; order Rajiformes; family Rajidae; genus Leucoraja; species Leucoraja erinaceus. Next base: position 72,247,539 of record NC_073384.1, on the reverse strand, counting down.
AAAACTGCTCAAATTAAAGAAATCAATGTACCTTAGGAGTATTTAATCTGGAGGGAGCATATGGCAACAAAGGATTGTATTCTCAGATGGTGTCACTTACATTCACTACAGATAATTGATCTAACATAAAAGGAGAATTTGCTTGAAGTACCGTCCATTAAATGGATAAACTGCCAAAAATGTCTTTGCACTGAGTGTGTTGTTTTGAAGAGAGTTATTGAAAGCATACTGGTTTTTCATCATGTCTCTTTAGGGCGGTGCAGCAGTAGAGTTGTTGCCTTGCAGCGCCAGAGAACAGGGTTCAATACTTACTATGTGTGCTGCCTGCACGGAGTTTGTGCGTTCTCCCTGTGACCGCATGGGTTTTCTCCGGGTGCTCCGGGAACCCCCCCCATATTCCAAAGACGTGCAGGTTAATTGGCTTCTGTAAAAATTGTATCAAGGAAAGAATTAGTGTACGGGCAATCATTGGTTGGCACGGACTCGGTAGGCTGAAGGACCTGTTTCCACGCTGTATCTCTAAAACTAAGATTAAAAACTTATGATGAAGTAGCTGAATAGAGTGCTCATCCATTTTTTTTCCTTCTCGATCAGCTCAAATCATTTACTAATACAATTGCCTTTGCACAGATTCTGTTTCAAACAGGGAAGAAATCCAGGGTACTTTCCCCTATTTTTATGATGTCCCATAGTTTCGACTTATCATGATTCTCAACAAACACAATTATAAATACCAACTGATAAATATTACCTTTCTATTGAATGAGAAACCAGACATTTTTTTCTGAATAATTACAACCACGAACCATAAGGAGAAAAGGATTTTTTAAAGTCATTCTAGTAGAATTCTGTTTCAAACTATTAATCTTCATTAAAATGTTTAATAAATTAACTGGCTGAGTTTTACAAAGCTAGGAAAGAATTGCTATTGTCAAGGTTCTGATGTTTTGGAATAATTTAAAGATTCAATGAAAATAACGTATCTGAAGATGGGTTCCGATCCGAAACATCACCTATGCGTTTTCTCCAGAGATGCTGTCTGACCCACTTCGTTACTCCAGCACTTTTGTGTCTATCTTTAAATTCATACGGCATCTTTACTACATTAACGACATTTCATGGCAGTAGTCAGATAAAGAGTACCTTTGCTTTCCCTCTCTCTCCATCCCCTCCCCCTTCCCAGTTCTCCCACCAGTTTTACTGTCTCCATTCTATCTCTGTACTCCACAAAGATTATATTAAAGGAGAAGGTACTTTTTTATGGTATGAGGCAAACATTTATTGTCCATTTCTAATTGCATGAGAAAGCAATGGTGAGCCAGCCTTTTCGATCCACTGCATTTCGTCCATCACTTTAAAGAGGTGGTCGCAGTAGTTCTGGGTTGGGAATTCCTGAAATTAGACCCAGAAAACAATGATGAAGATAGTTCCCAGTTAGGATCATGTGTTCTTTGAGAAGAAGCTGTGGATGGAGGTCTTCCTGTACACATGCTGCCCTTGACCTCCTCCAATGCAAGTTGAGGATTTGTGAGTTGATGTTTGAGGCAGAATAATGCCAAAGGTACTCTAAAGCTAGGATGCAAGCGGACAATAGAGATAGGGGTTGGATTGTAAAGGAGGGAATTACAGGATATCGTGGGAGTGAGAAGGGAGGGGGGGCAGCCCTGAATAGTAGGCCAAAGCACTGGACTTAGAGCTTCAGATGCTGGTTATATTTGTAAGCTCCATTTGTAACTTTGCAAGCGCCCTTTATGGGCAACTATTTGCATACCTTGGGCATGCAAGCAAAGAGTTCCACTGTGACTTTGTCACATGTGAAAATAAAATATTTGTTCATTCAAACACAGAAGGACACAAAATACTGGAGTAACTCAGCAGTTCAGGCAGCATCTCTGGAGACCATGGATAAGTGACTGGACTGGACGAGATGGATGAATGGAGCATTTGGGGGTTGGAGCTGGTGAATATTAGAGATGTATAAAACTGCAGGGGAATTTGAATGGAAAACATATAATTGAAGATGCAATGAGGAGTGCAATGCAGTGCAGGACATCAAGGGCAAGCCTGACAAACGAAGAAGATTAGTATATAGGCAAAAAAGTTGTTGCAAGGTAGAAGTTTACAGAAGAATGTGGAAGACATGAATGATCAGCAGAGTTTAGGAATTAACAAACCCGGAGATGACACCAGGAGAGAAGTAGTTACAACATCTGAGATAGACAATATTTCAAAAGTGAAATTTAAAGGATGTGAATTTCAAATTTCTATTTAGTATTAAAAATGGCATTGAGCTGCAAACAATCCACTTTAGCATGTGACTATAGCAGGAAAGAAGACAAAGTCAATTTAAAATTATCCTCAGCAGATATTTGGTGAGCATATTTGTAAAATCCGTGAACTAACAGTTGACTTGGCAGAATAGAAATAATGTTGTAATTTTAATTTTTAGTGCCCATCTTTTCCAGAAGACAAAACAATTGAAGTATAATAGTAAGATTAAACGAGAACTTACCAGTTTGAAGTTTGATCTGTATTTTATGAGGAGTTACGATGAGGGATTACGTGAAGAGCCCGCATACGTGAAGAGCTCAGCACGCATGCGCGGCATACTTCAAAGCAGCGGTGTGGAATCACAGATAGACACAGTTATTGAACTAAACATAGTAAAGAAAAGGAGACATCAGTTTATCAGTTTGACCCACATTGTTGAGGGTGGGAGCGGAGGGCACGTAATCCCTCATCGTAACTTCTCATAAAATACAGATCAAACTTCAAATTGGTAAATTCTCGTTTAATCTTACTATTTTACTTTGGAGTCACGTGAGTGACTACGTGAAGACTTCAAAGCTCTGTGATTTCAAACCGTGTAACAGGTCTTACTTCACGCACTGCCGAAGTCCTTGAGGGAGGAAGTGTGTTATCGTAATCAACCAATGAATCTGTTTGTAGAAAAACACAATGGTATTTTTTTAGCAATAACAACAAATAAATTAAATTGCTCCCCTGGGCTTAAATTAAATATTTGCAGTCTGTAAAATCTTTTCTGCAAATATAACAGGTTTTGCCAACGGCTTATTATAACATTTCTGAACGGTTCTTTCCCCCGACCATCCTGCTGTAGCCAGGATGTGGTCTATAGGCACGTCCATTCTTTTAGCCGTCGACGTGGATGCTGCCCTGGTGGAATGAGATTTGTACATGTTAGTGTTTATCCCAGCAGCTTTTAGCACCTGCTTGAGCCATCTCGCAATGGTTTGGCTCGTCACCCGACCATAAGGTTTTTTATGACTGACGCACAAGGCTTTTCATCTCCCTCGAATATTTTGGTTGTGTCTATGTAGGATAGTAGGTGGGTCATGGCACATAACCGTGTTTCTGGCGGGTAAGCCCGGAATTCCATGATTGGATTAGGTGTTCCTGGTCTGCTCTGTTTGATCAGTCCCTGAATAACGACAGAGATCTGGTCTGGAGCTGTGAGGATGCTGTCCAGTCGCAATAGGTGTAGTGACTGGACCCTCTGTGCAGATACTAGTGCCATCAACATGAGTGTTTTGAGCATAGATTGTTCCAGGTTGAGGGATCTGGCTGGTGGCCATCCACTGAGGTATGTCAGGACCACACTGACATCCCATATATGGGTGTACCTGGGTCTAGGGGGTTAGAGTTGTAAATACCCTTCATTAGTTTGACCACCAGCGGGTGGGACCCCATGGCCTGTTGTCCTGGAGCTGGTTTTAAATAGACAGGCAGGGCACTTCTAGCTGTGTTGATGGCTCTGTAGCTGAGTCCTTCATCGTGGTGAAGGTTCGCCAGGAATTCCAGTACGTTGGTAACTGTAGCGGTTGAGTAGGTGGTCCCTGTATCCAAGCAGTATTTCTCCCATTTTTTGATGCTGGACAAGTGCTGTTTTCTTGTGGATGTTCGGAGGGATGATGACATGGTGTCGACGGTTTGTTATGATAATCCCAGTCCCAGAAGTGGTTTGTGCAGAATCTGCAACCCAGGAGTTTGATTTTTTCATGGCACAGGTGGCTTGTGCCCGACACTGGGTGTTAATAACTCTGGGTCACTGGGGAATACCATCGGAGTTTCAACAACCATGTCATGGAGTATTGGGAACCATGGCCAGTCGGGTACTATCAAAATACCTGAAGCAGAGTCCATTTGTATTGTGTGTAGTACCCGACTGATGAGGCAGAAGGGAGGAAATGCATAGAAGAAGAATTTCCCCAATCCAGCACAAACGCATCTACCGCTGCTGCCTCAGGGTCTGGTTCCCAAGCGACATACATAGGTACCTGGTGATTTAGCCGTGATGCAAATAAATCGATATCTGGCGTGCCATATTGCTTGATAACTTTTGCAAATTTTTGGGGGTTTAACATCCATTCGATGTTGTCATTAAATTTACGTGACCTGGTGTCTGCCACTGTATTTAGCTTACCTGGCAGGTAAGTTGCTGATAGCCAAATATGTCTTTCAACACACCATTGCCAAATTGTGTTGACCAACTTGTCGCATGGTACCGATTTTATGCCGCCCATATGGTTAATGTAGGCCACCACCGTAGTATTATCTATTTGTAACCGTTCATGCAAGTGATGCACATTTGTGCATATGCTTTTAAACCATAAAAGTCACCCAACATCGCTAGATAATTAATGCCCAGTGTAAGTGGTAACGATGACTCTGGGTTAGTCCATCTACTACTTGTGCTGGATATAGAGTTAGTTGCTCCCCAGCCTTGAGCACTGGCATCTGTTTGGATAACTAACGTAGGGTTAGTGATGATAATAGGGCTGAAACTATGCCTAACGTTTTTTGCCCACCACTGTAGTTCTGATATTGCTTCAGTGGGTAACTTTATGACACGATCATAATGGCCTGTATGTCGTTTTGGTGCCTGTACATAGAAACATAGAAACATAGAAATTAGGTGCAGGAGTAGGCCATTCGGCCCTTCGAGCCTGCACCGCCATTCAATATGATCATGGCTGATCATCCAACTCAGTATCCCGTACCTGCCTTCTCTCCTTCCCCCATGATCCCCTTAGCCACAAGGGCCACATCTAACTCCCTCTTAAATATAGCCAATGAACTGGCCTTGACTACCCTCTGTGGCAGAGAGTTCCAGAGATTCACCACTCTCTGTGTGAAAAAAGTTCTTCTCATCTCGGTTTTAAAGGATTTCCCCCTTATCCTTAAGCTGTGACCCCTTGTCCTGGACTTCCCCAACATCGGGAGCAATCTTCCTGCATCTAGCCTGTCCAACCCCTTAAGAATTTTGTAAGTTTCTATAAGATCCCCTCTCAATCTCCTAACTTCTAGAGAGTATAAACCAAGTCTATCCAGTCTTTCTTCATAAGACAGTCCTGACATCCTAGGAATCAGTACCTTTGCTCTTTGTAAGTTTTGACAGTGCAAAGGTCCGAATTGTGTAGCCGGAAATGCTGCTACCATTTTCCCAATTACTCTGTTACTTGTCGAATAGTTGGTAGTTCGTTGACCATTAAATTGTTGCATGATTGTGCTAATTCAACTGTTTTGTCTTTTGGCAATGTTACAGTCACGTAGACTGAATTAATTGTGAAGCCCAAGTAGTCCATGATTGTGGATGGCTTCAACTTAGATTTATCTGGATGTAAGACAATCCCAGGGTTTCGAATAACTGTTTGGTAGCTGATACAGCTAATATAGTCAATTCCATGGTCTTGCCTATTATTTAAGATATCATCAAGATATGCCATGACAATATGTTTTTGTCTTCTGAATATTGCCAGAGCTGGTTTTAGTATCTTGGTGAATAATCTTGGGCTGATGTGAATCCATTGGGTAATGCTTTAAACTGCCATAGCTGCCCCATCCAGGTAAATTTCAGGTATCTGCGATGATCCTTGTGAATGGGTACCGAACAGTAAGCATCTTTAAGATCAATGCTTGCCATGAAGTATCCTTTGGAAATTAGTTGTTTGGCAGTAACAACCGTTTCCATTTTGAAATGTATATACTTAACAAACATATTTAGTGAAGTTAAGCCAATGATGATGCGACATCCACCATCTTTTTTGGGTTTAGTGACGAATATTTGATATGAATTCCAAGGGTTCATGTTTTCCCATGATACCATTTGTAATTAGTCTCACCAGTTCAGCTTGTCCCTCTCATTTCTTTAACGGAGAGGGAAAATACCCTCTGAGGTGAATGTTGAACTGGTGGCAATTTTTCTAGTATGAATTATATTTTGTATCTACTAATGCCATTGAGTATATACTGATCACTTGTGATAGACTCCCGTGCTTCTTAAAACAGGTGTAATCTCCCCCCTGTTAGTATTAAGCCCCTATTTTCTATATGCTGGTAGGAACCAGACCCACCTACCTCCATGGTTATGGGTATTGTTCTGTTTCCTGCCGGCCCAACGAGTCTTGCACGTTGTCTGACGTGGCGGTGATGTTGGGGGGTGGCGCATTTTCCATGGGGTCCGCTCTGGGCCCTGGTCTAAAGAAGACTTCCGGGGGTAGAATGCGGACCCCGAGCTTTACACCAGTCCCATATGGTAGACGTCGACTGGTGGACGCGATGGGGTGCTGACGCTTAAGAATTATTGTTTTTGGTTTGCTCGTCCCGGGGCCTGCCCTCATGAGACCGAAAGTTTTTTAAAGCCTCTTCCATATCCTTCATATGCTTTGTGAGGTTTTTGCCAAAGAACAGTGGGTCTGGCTCAGTGGCTGGGGTTTTGCACAACCCCGCAAATTTAGGATTTTATGGCAGGTTTTATGATTTGTTTACGAAGGTTGTGGTCATTTCTGTATTTGTCCACGGAACGAGCAAACGATGTGATGGCTGACGTCAGGAGCCTGAGGATCCGCTGCAGTTTTCTAAAGCCTTATTGACCACCTCTCCTGTAGGGGCCTGCTGGAGAGGTGGTTAATGCTGGCCGCTGGTTTGGCCTTTAACGGCCTCCTGCACGTGGGGCTGCCACGTAGCGGTCCACCACACCCAGCAGCTCTTCCTGTTCCTGCACCCCTTGCATACTCCCGAGATCTTCAGCCAGCGTCCCCTCTTCTTGACCAGCCCAGTCCTGGTCACCAAAGCTACCCTCGGGTAAGGAGGAAGCAATGGGCAGTGCACAAGGCACTGTGGAGGGAGTGCCTGAACTCCCCCTGCGAGAGCGCCCCTCACGATGCGCGTCTCGCTGGAGCACCTGCTCCAGGAGCCGCTCCATGCGGCTCAGGCGGCTGTCTCTCCCCCCATGCGGGTGGAGAGACGTCCCCGTCCGACAAGTCGGAAGCCACCGGCCGGACGCCTCTTCAGTGGCTTTACTTCCAGCCCGCTGCTCAGGCGCTAGCGGGCTGGGCTCGGCACGGTGTCGGGGATGGCGGAGCGCCCGGTAAGCGGTCTTACCGCCTTGTTGCTGCCCCCCCCCCCCCCCCCCCCCCCAGATGGAACGCTCCTCCGTGGAGTCGAGCGGGGGACAGGTTTGTCCAAGAGCCTTGAAAGCAGAAGGCTCCCTGTGAAAGAAAACCGACCTCAGAGAAAACCTTACCTGACGGTCCGTTCTTTCACCTGTAGCAGGAGCCCCTGACTCCCGATGCGGCCGCTGTTGCACTGCTGAACGCAATGCCGCGCATGCGTGCTGAGCGGGCTCTTCGCGTAGTCACACACGTGACTCTGAAGTAAAATATATTTGATCTGGTGAATTAGTAGTCCCACTCGTCCACCTAAACTGCAGCGAGGACAGGCTCTGTGATGTCAAACGCTCATTATTTGTTAACCCAATCACCCGGGATCATTCTCATCTGGACCATCTCCAAGGCCAGCACACCCCTCCTCAGATATTGGGCCTAAAACTGCTCACAATACCAAGTGATGCCTGACCAATGTCTTATAAAGCCTAAGCATTACATGCCTGCTTTTATATTCTTGTCCTCCCAAAATGAATGATAACATTGCATTTGCTTATCTTATTAGGGATTTAACCTGCAAATTAACCTCTTAACCTGCATTCCCTCGTACCTTTGCACTTCTGAATTCTCTCCCCATTTAAAAATAGTCTATGCCTTTATTCTTACTATCAAAGTGCATGAGGGCACACTTTGCTACGCTGTATTCCATCTGCTTCTTCTATACTACCTGCAACTCCACCTATCTTCAAATCATCTGCAAACTTGGTCCCAAAGGCATCAATTCCTGCAGCCCACTCGTTAATGTACAAAATGAAAAATAGCGGTCCCAACGCCAACCCTTGTGGAACACTAGTCACCTGCAGCCAACCTGAAAGAGCCCCGTTTATTCCCACTCTATGCCTTCCGCCATCCAGCTAATCTTCTATCCATGCTAGTATCTTCCCTCTCATACCACGGCCTCTCATCTTGGTTAGCAGCCTCATGTGTGGCACTCTTATCAACGGCCTTCTGAAAATCCATGTACACAACATCCTCTTACTCTCCATGTCTATCCCGCTATTTACTTCCTCAAAGAATTCCAACAGATTTGTCAGGCAAGATCTCTCCTTCACAAAATCGGGCTGACTTTGTCTATTTTCTAAGTACTTGGAAACCTCATCCTTAATAATGGACTCTAAGATCTTATCAACCACTGATGTCAAGCTAACCAGCCTGTAGTTTGACCTCTTTTGCCTTGCTCTCTTCTTGTGGAACCACCCCCCGACTCCAGTGATTCTTGAAAGATCACTACTGATGCTGCCTCAATCTCTAAAGTTGCCTCTTTCAGAACCCTGGGGTGCGGTCCAGGTGACCTATCCACCTTCAGCCCTTTCAGTTTCCCAAGCACCTTCTCCTTAGTAATAGCCACTCCACTAACTTCCACCCCCTGACTCTCTTGAATTTCAGGCACGTTGCTGGTGTCTTCCACTGTGTAGACTGATGCAAAAAATGTATTCAATTCATTCGTCATGTCTTTTATTCCACATTATTACTCCAGCGACATTTTCCAGCAGTCCAATGTCCACTCTTTGCCTTTTCCCTCTTTTACTCTTTACATTTCTGAATAATTTTTTGGTTTCCTTTTTTTAATTGGCTTTTTTTTTTTTAAATTACCTTCATATTTTATCTTTTCTCCCCTATTCCCTTTTTAGTTGCCTTCTGGTGGCTTTGAAAAGCTTCCCATTTCTCTAGCTTCCTGCTAATCTTTGCAATATTATAGGTCTTCTCCAGCACCATCACCAACTTCATCCACTCCAATGCCCTACCCGACCGAGCCTCCAACCTCATCGTTCCCCAGCCCCGCACAGCCCGATTTTACCTTCTCCCTAAAATCCACAAACCAGATTGTCCCGGAAGACCCATTGTCTCCGCCTGTTCGTGCCCCACCGAACTCATTTCCAAATACCTTGACTCCATCCTATCACCCTTGGTTAAATCCCTCCCTACCTATGTCCAAGACACCTCAGACACTCTCCGTCGTCTCCGCGCATTCAATTCTCTAGGCCCTCACCCCCTCATCTTCACCATGGACGTCCAATCACTATACACCTCCATCCCCCACCACGATGGTCTCACAGCCCTCCGGTTCTTCCTCGACCAGAGAAGCAACCCATACCCAGCCACTGACACTCTCCTCCGCCTAGCGGAGCTGGTCCTTACCCTCAATAACTTCGAGTTCGACTCCTCCCACTTCCTCCAAATACAAGGCGTAGCTATGGGCACACGCATGGGCCCCAGCTATGCCTGCCTATTTGTAGGTTACGTCGAACAATCCTTGTTCAATACATACCAGGGCCCCATCCCCAACCTCTACCTCCGCTACATCGACGACTGCTTTGGTGCCACCTCCTGCACCCGCACACAACTGACTGACTTCATCCACTTCACCACTAATTTCCACCCGGCACTGAAATACACCTGGACCATCTCCGACACTTCCCTACCATTCCTTGACCTCACTATCTCCATTGCAGGTGATAGACTTCTAACCGACATACACTATAAACCCACTGACTCCCATGGCTATCTGGACTACACTTCTTCCCACCCTGCTTCCTGTAAGGACTCCATCCCCTACTCCCAATTCCTCCGTCTACGCCGTATCTGCTCCACGGATGAGGCGTTCCACACCAGGACATCTGAAATGTCCTCACTATTCAGGGAACGGGGGTTCCCCTCCTCCACCATAAATGAGGCTCGCACCAGGGTCTCTTCCATACCCCGCAACACTGCTCTCTCTCCCCATCCCCGCACTCGCAACAAGGGCCGAGTCCCCCTAGTCCTCACCTTTCACCCCACCAGCCATCACATACAAAAAATAATCCTCCGTCAGTTTCGCCACCTCCAACGTGACCCCACTACTGGCCACATCTTCCCATCTCCCCCCATATCTGCCTTCCGCAAAGACCGCCCCCTCCATAACTCCCTTGTCAATTCTTCCCTTCCCTCTCGGTCCACCCCCTCCCCGGGCACTTTCCCTTGCGGCCGCAGCAGATGCAACACTTGTCCCTTTACCTCCCCCCTCAACTCCTTTCAGGGACCCAAGCAATCGTTCCAGGTGCGACAGAGGTTTACCTGCATCTCTTCCAAACCTCATCTATTGCGTCCGCTGCTCTAGATGTCAGCAGATCTATATCGGTGAGACCAAGCGGAGGTTGGGCGATCGTTTCGCCGAACACCTCCGCTCGGTCCGCAATAACCAAGCTGACCTCCCGGTGGCTCAGCACTTCAACTCCCCCTCCCACTCCATCTCCGACCTCTCTGTCCTGGGTCTCCTCCATGGCCACAGCGAGCAGCACCGGAAATTGGAGGAACAGCACCTCATATTCCGTTTGGGGAGTCTGCATCCCGGGGGCATGAACATCGACTTCTCCCAATTCTGTTAGTCCTTGCTGTCTCCTCCCCTTCCTCAGCTCCCCTGCTGTCTCCTCCCACCCTCCAGCCTTCGGGCTACTCCTCCTTTTCCCTTTCTTGTCCCCACCCACCCCCACCCCTGATCAGTCTGAAGAAGGGTTTTCGGCCCGAAACGTTGCCTATTTCCTTCGCTCCATAGATGCTGCTGCTGCACCCGCTGAGTTTCTCCAGCTTTTTCTGTGTAACCTTATAGGTCTTCTCGTTTACTCTATGCTGTCTTTTGCAGCCATGATCGTCTCTTTATCCCTTTAGAATCTTTCTTGATGAAAAGATGTTACATCTTTCGAATTACTCCCAGAAACTCCCGCCATTGCTTCCGCACAGTCTTTCCTGACAGGGCCCCTTTCCAATCAACTTTAGCCAGCTACTCCCTCATGCCTCTGTAGTTACCTTTACTCAATAGTAATACTGATCCATCTCATTTAATCTTCTCCCTTTTAAACTGTAGGCCGAATTTTATCATATTATGGTCACTACCTTCTTGAGGTTCCTTCAGCTCCCTAATCAAATCCGGTTTGTTACGAAACGCCAAATCCAGAGTTGCCTTTTCCCTCTTAGGCCTGACCACAATCTGCTCTAAGAACACATCTTGTAGGCACTCTACACATTCCTCCTCTTGTGATCCAGTACCAACTTGATTTTCCCAGCCTAGCTGCATATTGAAATCCCCCATGACCACTGCAATGTTGCCTTTCTAACATGCCGATGGTAACCTGATGCAATTGGTATGCCACATATTGGCTACTGATCAGAGGGTTGTATCTAACTCAGGGTCATTTTGGAAGAGATCTCTTTCTGTGGATTGCAGTATATGCCAAGTCATAAAATACTACAGCAGGGAAACAGGCCATTTGGCCCAACCTGCACACAACAACTAATGAGTACACTTCTGGATTAACCCCATCGTCCAACACTTGCCCATAACCTCTACGCCAAAGCAATTCAATGTTTATGCTGGACAGTTCTAAAATACTGTCGGCAAACTAGTTTAACTACTCTCTCAGGCACTGCATTCCAGGTGGTCACCTCTCTCTGGGTGAAAAAGATCTACATATCACATCTGAAACTCTTCCCCTTGACCCTAAACCAATGTGGGGAAGTGTTTCCTGCAGTCTACCCCTCATAATTGTATAAGCCACAATCATGTTCCCCAGCCTCTCCTCATAAAGGAAAATATCCATCCATCCCAGGCAACATCCTGGTGAATCTTCTCTGCCATCTCTCACACCCTTCCTGCACCTTGGTGATGGGAACTGCACACAGCACTCCAACAGAGGTCTGACCAAGGTGCATTATTGCTTTTGTGAAAGATGAAATTCAGTTATATTGATATGCAGCTCTTGCAGTCAATATTTCTCTATTTCTGAAAGCTTTCGTTTCTGTAGAAATTCCAGGTGTTAATTTTTAGTGAGACATTATCAGTGTAACGATGACCTGTGATTTTGTTTTTCCTTTATGGAAATAGCTTGACATGAATCTTAGATTTGTTTTTGAAAGCTGTTTATTGTGCCAGAGTTTGAATTTTCACATTTTTAAATGAAAACTTCAATTCTGATTTATAGAACTCTAATATAATATATAATTCACTTCTTTTGCAGACTTGATTTTGTTGCACATGTCTACTTTTTAAATGTGAATCGACAAGGATAAGGATAAAACATGTTTGCATGCATTCTATTTTACAGCTTTGATTAGTTATGCAATTTCAGCCACTCATTTTTTTTCTCTCTCTCTCTCCTTCTCCCCCCCCCCCCCCCCCCCCCCCCAAAAAAAAAAAAACTTCTCCCACGAACTGGATGTCTGTTCATACTTAATCATTCATTGAGATGACAGGCTGTTTATTAAAATCCTACTCACTTATAATGCCCGAAAAAAGGAATGAAGACAGCACTAACTAATTGCATACTTTATTACTAGACTGTGTTTTCCTAGGGTTAAAAAATTAAAAACATTTAAGTTACCCAGGAGTGAATCTGCCAAAGGTAAAATGAGCAAAGCGCGTGGATATAAAGAAGAGAAACTCAATTGAGAATTCAAAGCATGAGATGATTAAAAGGTCTTGTGAGGCATACATGGCCGGCACTATTTTCAAACCCAGGACTGCCTGTAATAAATAATCCTTTCCGTCATTACCTTATTTTAAAAGGAAAGCAGTAACAGAGGTACAAATTGAGGAAAATGTAAGAAATTATGCCCTCGAACATTAATTTTATCTTCCCTGTTGATTGATTATATTTTGACGATTTTTCTTATAGATATTCCCTCCCCCGCACATAACACTGACACGGAGAAATTCTCCCAGCCCGAATTGAAAATCTGCCTTGTTTCCTCAGAAACCGCAGCTGCTGCTGGTGGAAAACACGTCAGACTGGCCCTCTAACACGCACAGATGTGCCTTTGTAAATCCAGAGAAATGCGGAGATGGATTGCGTGCTGAGGGCAAATATCCTCCCTCAGAGGAAGGAGTCAATGCTAATGGCAGGGTTGCCTTTTTTTCCCCTCTCTCAAACACATTTGTTTTTCTGTTCCTAATTCTCAGCACATATTATGCCAAAGTTTTCAGCAAATGAATATGGAGAAAGGCACAGCCATTTATAGTGACTTTTAGTTTTAGCTGAGGTCTGAATCATTATTTATCAGGTTCAGCAGCCATTGTTCCCTTGAATGTCCTTGTGTTTATATTTTAAAAAAATGATTCCCAGACTGCCCCTCCAGACTATTTTGTAAAAAAAGCAATCTGCCCTTTTTCTTTGGTTGCTGCTCTAGTGTTGAGTTCCTCATTCTTGCTCTGTGCCCTCTTACCCCTCCTTGACATTCTGCTGGAGGTAGATTTATTAGTATCTGCTGACGTGCTGTACTTTGAATAATATCTCATTTAATTTACTTTTAGGAGAGGAGTGTTGTTTTATCAAGCCATCTCCTGCCAGATCACTTTTTTTTTCTCTCTCTCTCTCTCTCCCTTCCAAGCCAGAGGAGTTGCTGCTAGTTCTATGTAATTAAAATGAGTACATGATGGTGTTTGAGAGGAAGAGGAAAAAAACACAAAGCTAAGAGGGTTGAAGCTCTGCTGAACCAGACAAAAACAGGGCTGGTTGTGCAAGTGTGGAGGAGGGGTGAGTGTGCTTTCATTGGCGGAGCTCTGGGCTCGGAGCAGCTGTGGGAGCAGTGGTATACAGCAGTTACTGCTAAAGCACTTTAGTTCCATTTGTTTAATAGTTGCGAGTTGGAGCCAAATGCATGTTCATCAGCCATGACTGGCGGGAAAACTGAGTCAGGGCATATTTTTTTTAAAGGTGGGGGGAGGAAGCAAGGGCAGGCTGAGCCTGTGGACATTTCAATCTTAAAAGAACAGTACTGACCTTGAAGTCACTGTGTTCCCTTTTGTTCCTACATGCAGAGGCGATTTAGAAACTTAAAAAAACACCCAGCACAGCAACTTCTTAACCCTTTGCTGGCTATTTTTTCTTGTTTTTTTTAAACCGCTCTTAAAACGTACAAGGCAATGCAGAAAAAATTTAAATAGGGTGTGCGCGAATATTATGCTGAATGTCATATTATATTTGACATTTATAAATAAACGCGAGGATCATTCATAAAATGTTATTATTTCTTGATTTGTAGGGGGTGTTAATGGTTATGGGGAGATGGCAGGAAAATGGGATTGAGTGGGAAAGATAGTTCAGCCATGATTGAATGGCGGACTACACTTGATGGGCTGAATGGCCTGATTCAGCACTTGTGACATTCTCAACTATTTGTTGAGATTTTTAAACATCTGTATGGATAAAGTGAGCGTTGCTTCTGCCCTTTCCTAATAATAATACTCTGTTTAGTTAAGATTATTGTCATGTGCACCGAGGTACAGTGAAAAGCTTTTTTGTTGCGTGTTATCCAGTCAGCAGAAAGACAACACATGATTACAATCGAGCCATTTACAGTATCAATACATGATAAGGGAATAACTTTTAGTGCAAGCGAATAAAAATACTACTGTAGATGCTGGAATATGGAGCATAAAGCAAATTGCTGAGGAACGCAGTGGATCGAGCAACATCAGTGTGGAGAAAGGAATTGTCAATGTTTTAGTTTGGAACTCTGCGTGATATAGAAAAAGATGCTAAAATATAATTATTGGGATAGAGGGACTTCTGTACCATGGTTAACAATTCTGAGTTGACCTCCCAGAGACAGATTTCAAGCACAAGTGGGTGTATAATCCATGAGAACAAGCAATTGGTCTCAGGATAAGAGTCCAATAACCAGGACAGGAAATGGCCTGGCTTGACTCCAACTTGTTTACAATGCATTATTGACATTAACAAAGCTAATTAAACTTTGAGGGATTGACTTTTTGAAATCCTGCTCGTGCTATGGAGAGTCCTTTGTTTTACACATTAGCAAAAGAAAGCATTTTCACCGGATCGCTCTCTGCCTCTATAATTCCTCTAATCTCTGCCCAATTAATAATTCATGCAGCAGACCATTCTTTAAGTATGAATTTAAGTATGGAGATCATGGGATCTGTGCCTTGACCTCATTGTAGAGAGGTTCCTGGCCAAATCTCCTCTCTAAATACTGAGGCCAACTGCATTGTTTTGACTGTTGCCATTTTCAGTTTACTCACCAGAGGTAGGACATTGAACTGGTTTTTGCAGTTTGCATTAAATGAGGAGCAGATAAACATCTTTAAACATTGCCCAATGAGGCCTACATTTTGTGTACAGTGGAAATAGTTGATATCTACCCTGTATGTTCTCCTTAATCTCTTGAAAATGTAAATCTTTGCTGTCGATAGTCAACATTCCTGGGAATATAATAACAAATGTATAATAGTTCCTTGTAATTTGGCCCTAGGAGTCTGGTATAAATCTATGTTGGATTCCTTCCTCAGGTGCGGTGCCCAGAACCTCTTGTAATACGTCAGGTGTGGTGAATAGCTGCAGCACGATATTTAACTGTGTGTTCTCCAGTCCTTGGGATATAAATGCTTGCTTTCCATTACTGTTCAGGGTTGTTTTCTCTGCAATTATATGTTTGTGATTTTGCATTTCCATCTACAATGACACTTTAAGGCCTGTCCCACTTGGGCTATTTTTAGGTGACTGTCATAGTCGTAGCAGGTCGCCGAAAAACCGGCAACTGGACCCCCCCTTTGACATAAAATTTGAAATAGAATCATTACTTTAACAAGAAAAAAACCCCAAAGTCAGCACCGGCGACAACCTACGTCACCTGGCGACAACTACGACAGTACCTAAGTCAGGAGAAGTCATGCTACGCTCATTGGCGTCAGCCCACTGTCGCCGACTGTCTCCAAAAATCTTACAACATGTTTAAAATCCAGCGGCGATCAGAAAGACGCTACGACTCTTTGGGTGACTGAGGAGACGACTCACGACCAGACAGGCGACACCCCGGCGACTATGTGGTGACAGCCTAGTCATCTGTAGTCAACTAAAAAAATCACCTAAGTGGGACAGGGGTACATTTCTTTCATTGATACATTTCGATGAAATCCGCTCCCACTTTGCAAACAGTTCGCAGGCAGGATGAATAAATCCTGACTAAGATCTATACAATTTACAACTAATCATATTCTGTCTGTCTACATATTTCCATCATCACTGTGCTGCATTTCCAACTGCTTGGCCAAATTTGGAAGCAAGTCAGTAATTTCCCTTCATTACTATGAGTTTCCTCTTTAGTAACATCCTCTTATGAGAGAGTGCCTTTCACACCACTATAACCAATACACTCTGTTATCCTTCTCTTCAAAACAATTTTGTCCATCCGTACCTGTCACAGTCTACTCGTTTTTTAAATCAAAGCAGGATTCATCTGTTCAACCGCATTCTCTGGTACGGACTTGGATAATAATGAACTCAAACTAGATATTAAAGCTAACTGGTCTATATTTCCCTGGTCTGCATCTCCTTTCTTCAAGTAAAATGTGGCACCCACATTTGCCAATTAAAAAGAGTGGTTCCCAATTCAAAAAATCATTGGGCATCTACAATAATTTCACCTGCTTCCTTTAAAACTCTGTAATGAAATCCATCAGGAAGTAGGGTCCTGTCATCCTTTAATGCATTATTTTATTCACAAGTGTTATTCTGGTAAATTGGAAATTTTAATCTGTAATTTTCGCTGATATTTTGTTCATTTCCTTGGGATGCCGCATTCTATCCTTTCCACCATTACATATGTTGGTGCACATTTTCATTTAATATTCCCTTATTATTAATGGAATCATTATTAATTATTTTTAATAAGCTCACATGGCTCTCTTTTACTCAATCTTTTTATTTGTTTTTATTTTAATATCCGACCTAAATTTATGTAACGTGTTATTTTCTATAGGCTTTACTTTTCTGTCACCTTTTTATTCTTTGTCACTTTGTCATCACCACTTGTTTCTGCCTTTATTATATGTTTTTCTTTTAGTTTAAATTTCTTCCAAGGAATGGTCACCATGCATGGCTCTAACACGGCATTAAGGACATATTTACTCAAATCTAGGATCTTTGCAGCAGGTTCATAATTTTCCCCATTGGCCACTTCATTGAATTTCATTGTATTATCTATATTACTAAAACTCTGATCTTGACCGCTTTTGGCCCACTGTGCTGTGATTTCCGACAGAACGCTGCCACGTACGGCCGTCATTTTTGGCCACCTCGCTCAGAGCCCCCCTCCACCTTACGGGGGATTTTTCCCATCGATGCCAAATCAGAGAGATATTAATGTTTTAAAAATATTCACCATTCTCTCTGCTGCCCCTGCTGGAGGGAGGGGGAGGAACTATAAAACCAGGAAGTGGTGTGCCTCATTCAGTCTCTGCAAGATGGATGAAGCCAAGGGTCACGTCTCTCTGAGCTCTGAATAACACTGAACAAATGTCTACACAACTGTGAGTCCCCTTAATGTGGTTTGAAAATGAAAATATGGTTTGTTTGAAGTAAAAAGGCACTGCCTGCAAATGGTTGTTTGGGTGCTTTGGCTTGAAGTTGGCACTACTTACTGCAAATGTGGCTTGGGTGCTTTGGCTTTAATTTGAAAGGCGCTACTTACTGCAAATGGTGGCTTGGGTGCTTTGGCTTGAAGCTGAAAGGCACTACTTACTGCAAATGGTGGTTTGGGTGCTTTGGCTTGAAGCTGAAAGGCACTACTTACTGCAAATTGTGGTTTGGGTGCTTTGGCTTGAAGTTGAAAGGCACTACTTACTGCAAATGGTGGCATGGGTGCTTTGGCTTGATTGAAAGGCACTACTCACTGCAAATGGTGGCTTGGGTGCTTTGGCTTTAAGTTGAAAGGCAGTACTTACTGCAAATGGCGGCTTGGGTGGTTTGGCTTGAAGTTGAAAGGCACTACTTACTGCAAATGGCGGCTTGGGTGCTTTGGCTTGAAGTTAAAAGGCACTACTGCAAATGCACTTCCTGTTTGCACTGTATATTGATTTAAGATAAAATGCTACCACTTACGGCTGTGATTTTTGGACATCTTACTCAGTCCCCCCTCCGCTGAGCAGGTGCAGAGAATTCTTTCCATCAATGAAAAATAAAAGTGTTATTAGTGTTTAAAAAATGATGAGAATCTCTCTCCTGTCAATCACACCCTGAAAACCACACCTTTTCCGGTGGGAGGGGGAGGAGTTATAAAACCCGGAAGTGTGGGTGTGGCTCAGTCTCTGCATGATGGGGGAGGGAGAGGTCACGACTGTTTGAGCTGTGAATCAACTGAACACACTGAATGTCTACTGAACTGTGAGTTTGATGTTTTGTGTGGTTTTGTGGTGGTTTCACCCTGCCTGAAATGGTATGAAGGTGCATTTGAATTTGGTGGTCTTGCACCCTGCTTGAAGTGGAATGAAACTGCACTTAAATTTGGTGGCCTTGCACCCTGCTGAAAGTGGTATGAAACTGCACTTGAATTTGGTGGCCTTGCACCCTGCTTGAAGTGGTAGGAATCTGCACTTGAATTTGGTGGCCTTGCACCCTGCTGAAAGTGGTAAGAAACTGCACTTGAATTTGGTGGCCTTACACCCTGCTTGAAAAGGAATTTCAAGGAATAGTCATGAGTCAACTGCCAGCCCACCAGCCGTGAGTGAGCTGCCAGCAGATCAGGCTTGAGGGACTGAGCTGCCACCCCAAGAACCCATACCAGCACTCCAGATAGCCCCCCCACTGGCCACCAATATTGGAATTGGTGGAGAGGTGGAATATTGCGTCGGGGGACCAGCCCTGCCGTGTGAACATGGGACCCAACGGGTCCCACTTAGTCTAGTGACTACATATAAATATTCAAACACTATTAAGCTGTAAGCTCAGTCTGGTTGAATGGTAAATTAAAAGTGGCCTATCCAGTTGTTTTTTTTGACATATTGTTAAGGGCAGCATGCACTCCAGAAATATACAGTGCCCTCCATAATGTTTGGGACAAAGACCCTTCATTTATTTATTTATTTGCCTCTGTACTTCACAATTTGAGTTTTGTAATATAAAAACACAGCTGTAATTTCTACATGGTGAAATCAAAATGTTTAAAAATGGCCTTTAATAAAATCTAACAATGTGCACTTTAACCACATGTGATTTTTTTCTAT
This sequence comes from Leucoraja erinaceus, assembly GCF_028641065.1. NCBI lineage: Eukaryota > Metazoa > Chordata > Chondrichthyes > Rajiformes > Rajidae > Leucoraja > Leucoraja erinaceus. The sequence continues at coordinate 72,228,078 of NC_073384.1, read as the reverse complement.
TTCAAATCTCAAATTGTGGAGTACAGAGGCAAATAAATAAATGATTGGTCTTTGACCCAAACATTATGGAGGGCACTGTACTTGTTTATCCAAACCTATATGTGATTTTAAAAATCCATCAGCATATCATTCCAACTATGCCATAGTATTGTGCAATTTCTGCTGTTAAGCATTTTTCTATTTCACTGCTTTCATCATGGGATTCATCATCTTAATTGTTTTAATTATTCCTACCAAGATGCCTCCATTTATCTCCTGTTATTAGCCTCTTGCCATTGAAGTGACTGTATTCTTAATTATTAAGGCTGCTGCTCCTTCTCTACTGTTTTTCAATTGACCTGACCAACGCTGAATTTGTACATCCAATTTGTTGAAGGGTCTCGACCTGAAACGTCACTTATTCCTTTTCTCCAGAGATGCAGTCTGACCCGCTCGGTTACTTAAGCTTTTTGTGTCTATTTTCGTAGTCCAAATGGAATTCAGGCCAGTAATTGGTAATGGGGCATTGTTGCCATGTATCTATACTAGAGAGATCAGGCTGGAAAAATATCTAGGGATTTCATTAAGAATTGCTGAAAAGTTGGCTGCTCAATAGTGATTGTCCGTTGTTCCAGATTAGTACATGCTCCTAATCTCGTAAATGTTCACAGTTGAGGCTTTTGTCATGAATGATAATTTAGGTGGGAAAATTAAGGGTAACCACAACTCAAGAAATCATTCACAAACATACGTTGTGAGGAAAGTTAGAAAAAAAGTTCGGCAGCATTTGAAAAGTCAATGTTCTATGTCTGTTTCTGGGAAATAACAGCATAATTGACCCTGTACTCATTCCTGCTACGATCATTGACTATGTTCTGTTCTCGCAAATGCAAAAGAACCTGAATGTACAAACTGCCAATCCAGTCTGAAGTCATTGTAAGTTGGTGCATTCTTATTAATTTACAGATAAGTGTGCAAAGTGAGAAATTCATTTTCAGAGTGAGTGCAGATGCTGGAATCTGGAGCACAAAGAAACTGCTGGAGGTTTAGAGTCTTCTTTGAATAACATTTATTTAGGCTCAGAATTGTCCGGTGGGAGAGGATTTCAAGGTCTAGGGTGGGCGGTGAGATGAAGGAGCAATGCTTTTTAACAGCAATGTGTATTGGCATCAGCCTTGACCTGCAAAAGAAACCATCTCACCACACACTCTTTGGCACCGATCACTTAGTTTCTGCTCTGCCTGATTTTTGGGTGGTAAGAGAACATGAACGTGTGATTAAAGACGGCAAAGACTGTTCTTTGATATTAACGGCCCTTTACCATGTGTTAGACACAAGAGGAGGTTATCCAGACTGATTCCTGGCATGTCAGGACTTTCATATGAAGACTGGATAGACTTGGCTTGTACTCGCTAGAATTTAGAAGATTGAGGGGGGATCTTATAGAAACTTACAAAATTCTTAAGGGGTTGGACAGGTTAGATGCAGGAAGATTGTTCCCGATGTTGGAGAAATCCAGAACAAGGGGGTCACAGTTTAAGGATAAGGGGGAAATCTTTTAGGACCGAGATGAGAAAAACATTTTTCACGCAGAGAGTGGTGAATCTCTGGAATTCTCTGCCACAGAAGGTAGTTGAGGCCAGTTCATTAGCTATATTTAAGATGGAGTTAGAAAAACAGGGGGTTTTTCACGCAGATGGCGGTGAGGCTCGAAGGGCCGAATGGCCTACTCCTGCAATTTTCTCTGCCACAGTAAAGTGGGAGTATCTTTGAGGCCAGTTGATTAGCTAGACCCTTTTAAGACTGGAGTTAGATGTGGCCCTTGTGGAGACAGGGAGATCAGGGTGAGGACATCAAAGGGGGTGGAGATCAAGGCATGTAGAACAGATCATTGAGCTTGGATGATCAGCCATAAAATGATCATATTGAATGGCGGTGAGAAAGTCTCGAGAGAGAGCCGCAAGGGTTAAGTTAGAGAAGTCCTACTAGCCTGGGACGTAAACCTAATTTCTATGCTGTTCTCCAACTTGCACTGGGCCTACTCTGACAGTAGAGGAAAGAAACGCTGTTTTTATGGGAGAGGAAGTTAAAAGTTTTTGAATGGCTGTGGCAGCTATTGACAGAATTTCCTTGGAGTCACGTGACAACATTCAGTAGAGGATGAAGTGATTAATCAAAAGATTAATAATAAAACATTATTAATTAAACATGTGAATTAAATAAAAATACCAAAGCAAAAGAAGGAGGGGTTAATGAGTAGATGATCTTACCCGCTCATTTCCTGGCCCTTGCAGTGTACAGTTCGTCAATGGAGGGAAGGTTGCTACCAATAACCTCCTCAGCTGATCGGGCGATTCGCTGCAGCCTCCGGATGTTAAAGTGTTTGGCAACCAGGAGATCAGGTAGGTTTAGGAAGACACAGTTCTTTACTATGTGTGTATGTTTTGCTAATATATTTTGAAGGCCCTTCCATAAGTTTATTTGTTTGGTTTTGATGTTTTATTTCTGCTCCCATGTCTCTGCCACTTGAGGTCCTCAGTGAGCTATGTAAATTGGAGTTCTCTTACACACTGGAAACTATCAAATCATACTTTGGACAAGGAGACTCCATTCAAAGGTGCATTTCCGTGCAGTACAGTTCTAAACCTAGCAAAAGGGCACTGGAAAAGCTGAGAAAATACTGAGTGTAAACTGGCAATAATAGCTTATAATTTCCATTGTGGCATGTTTAGTTTAGTTCTGAGATACTGCGCGGAAACAGGCCCTTCGGCCCACCGAGTCCGCGCCGACCAGCGATCCCCGTACATTAACACTATTCCACATTCACTAGGGACAATTTACACTTATCCCAAGCCAATTAACCTACAAACCTGTACGTCTTTGTAGTGTGGGAGCAAACCAAAGATCTCGGAGAAAACCCACGCAGGTCAAGGGGAGAACGTACAAACTCCGTACAGACAGCACCCGTAGTCAGGATCGAACCAGGGTCTCGGGCTCTCCAAGCGTTGTAAGGCAGCAACTCTACCGCTGCGCCACCTGGCCGTCCACATAAAACATAAAGTGCTGGAATAACTCAGCAGTCAGGCAGCATCTGTGGAGGTGATGGGTGCCATGTGACATGTTGACGATGCTAATTTAAAATTTCCAAAGTCTCCAGAGGTTTCCGATCAGGTTTCCTAATTGGGACAGGGGCATTAGAATAAAGGGGAAGCCATTTAAGACTGAGGTGAGAAAAAACTTTTTCACCCAGAGAGTTGGGAATTTGTGGAATTCCCTGCCACACAGGGCAGTGGAGGCCAAATCACTGGATGGATTTAAGAGAGAGTTAAAGCTCTCGGGGCTAGTGGAATCAAGGAATAAGGGGAGAAGGCAAGCACAGGTTATTGATTAGGGACAATCAGCCATGATTGCAATGAATGGCGGTGCTGGCTCGAAGGGCCGAATGGCCTCCTCCTGCACCTATTTTCTACGTTTCTATGTTTCTAAGTCAAATGAGATAATTTCGATATGGTTGTTCTAGTTTATTAAGCTCAAAATGTTCCAAATCACTAATATGAATTGAATTTGACGTACGCTGGTCTTTAGTTTCTCTCATGGTTTGATTTCTGGATATTGATGATGTTGCAAGAATTGTAGGTGGAGGCTGCCTGCTGCTTCATGGGGCTGAAGGAAAGCCAGACGGCTAGTTATTCTTTGTTGCCGTTGCATATTTCGCAATGGAGCAACAGCAGCAGTCTATTTTCCAGCTTCTCATGACCTGGAAGGAGCATGAGAAGGAAAAGCATAAGAATCGAAAATGGGAACAACATGTTGAATGGAGAGGTATTTGATACGAAATAGGCCTTGTGGAATAAATGGAAAATTTCAATTAAATGTTTTTTAATTTATTCATGTACATGTAGTTACGGGATGGTTGTTCTTCACTGGTTGTGTGAGGTGAGGTTACTCCAAGGGTTTCTGCTTTAAATATTTGTTCACACAAATATTTGAATGTAATCATTTCATAAAGAAAGGGCAAAAAAAAAAAAAAATGAAAGCTGGAATGATATTTGGATACAGATGCTGGAATCTGGGACAATAAAAAATCTGCTGGAGGAACTCTGTAGGTCACGCAGAGTCTCAACCCAAAACATCCGTTTCCCTCCACAGATGCTGCCTGACCACTGAGTTCCTCCCGCACTTTGCTGTTGACAAAGGTACTAGGATGATTAGTTGGAATGCAGCAAAAATAAGAGAGATGACACTTCACATCGGGAACCTTCTTAAGACTAATCCAGTTGGGGCGAGAAAGCTGGAAAAGAGTGGTGGGGGTTGGAAAAGAGTGGCAAGTGAATACATTAGTTTCCCTTTCCCCTGACTCTCAGTCTGATGAAGTGTCTCGATCCGAAACGTCTCACCCATTCCTTCTCTCCAGAGATGCTGCCCGTCCCGCTGAGTTACTCCAGCATTTTGTATCTGTCTTTGGCGTAAACCAGCATCTGCGGATCCTTCCCACACAAGTGACAAGTAGAGACAGGTGGGGGAGGCGTTTTTTTGGCAGCTCTCTGGCGTAAGTAACAAAGGCTGGGGATGAAAAGGGGACACAAGGATGGCGGTCAGATGATGAAAGAAGAGGAAGAGTGACATTTAAAGCCAGAAGGAGGGTTATGGGTGGAAAGGAGGGGGAATAAAATGGAAACATGGCACTCGGGAATGGGAGATGAGATTACAGAGGTGAAGAAAGGAGTAGGGTGACTGGTTGGGAGAAATGGGCATGCAGGGGGGGGGGGGGGGGGGGGGGGGTAGGGGTGGGGTGTAGGTGGGTATTACTTGACATTGGAAAATTTAATGTTCATGCTAATAGGTTATAATAAGCTACACAAGCGGAATATAATGTGCTGTTCTTCCAGTTTGTGTGTGTGGCTTCAGTCTGGCAATGGTGGAGACCAAGTGTACAAAGGTTGGCATGGTAATGAGAAGGGTAGTTAAAATAGTTAGCAACCTGGAGCTCCGGCAGGCTTTGGTGAACAGAGCACAAGAGTTTGGCAAAACAGTTGCCTCGTCTAGACGTGGTCTCACCCTTGTAAAGAGGGCCACGTTGGGAACACTGAATGCACCAGACTGGAAGGTTTGCTAGAGTCCCTGGATGGAAATGAGAGAAGAGGTGAAGGGGACAGGTGCTCCATCTCCTGCAGTTGATGGGGAGACTGTGTGGGGAGGAGGTGGGATAAGAGCGTGCGGGCCGAGGAGCTGTGGAGAAAGTGGTCTCGGAAAAAGTGGGAAGGGAAATGTGATTGGAGGTGAAATCATGTTGAATGTGGCAGCAATGTTGGAGAATGGGGGGGGGGGGGGGGGGGGGGAGAGCAGAACTGCGGGAAACAGGAAACGTGTGTGAGGACTGCACAACAGCATGGGCAAAATCACGTTCACTGAAGAAGGAACAAAGAACAGAACAACACATAAACAGGCCATAAACAATGTCCGAGCAGAACATGGTCCATGGCCCACAATGTGTGTGCTGAACATTTAACATGGTTCCGCATGAGAAGGTCAGATCGCATGGGATCTAAGGAGAGAAAGCTGAGTGGATAGAAAATTGGCTTCATTGAAGGAAGCAGAGGGTGAGGGTGGAATTGTGTTTTTCAGACTGGAGGCCTGTGCCTAGTGGTGTGCATCAGGGTTCGGTGCTGGGCCCATTGCTGTTTGTCATCTGTAACAAGTTTAGCAAATTTGCAGATGACACTAAAGTAGGTGGTTTGTGGATAATGAAGATAGTTGCCAAAAATTGCAGCAGGCTTTTGATTGTTTGGGCAGGTGGGCTGAGGAATGGCTGATGGAGTTTAATACATAGAAATGTGAGGTGTTGTATTTTGGGAAGTCCAATAAGGGCAGGACCTACACTATGAATGGTAGGGCTCTGGGGAGTGTTGTACAGCTAAGGGATCTCGGAGTACAGGTACATAATCCATTGAAAGTGGCATCACAGGTAGATAGAGTGGTCAAATAGACTTTTGGTACATTAGCCTTCATCAGTCAGAGTCTTGAGCTTAGACGTTTGGAGGTCAAGTTACTGTTGTATAAGACATTAGGTGAGGCAACATTTAGAGTTTTGTTTCATTTTGTCACCATGTTATAAGAAAGCTATTCTCAATCTAGAAACGGGGCAGAGAAGATTTGCGAGGATTTTGCCAGGACTCAAGGGTCTAAAGGGAGCGGTTGAGCAGGCCAGGGCCCTATTCCATGGAGCGCAAGAGGATGAGGGGTGATCTTATAGAAGTGTACAAAATGATGACGAATAGATCGGTTAAACGCGCAGGGTCTTTTTCCCGGAGTAGGGGAATCGAGAACCAGAGGGCATAGGTTTGAGGTGAGGGAAAGAGTTAATAGAAACCTGAGGGGGTGGGTAGATGGAATGAGCTCAGTGGAGGTAGTTGAGGCAGGTATTATCATAACATTTAAGCAACATTTAGACAGGTACATGGATAGGATAGGCTTAGAGGATTAAGGGCCAAGTGCAGGACTAGTGTAGATGGGGCATGTTAGTCAGCATGGGCAAGTTGGGCCAAAGTGCCTGTTTCCATGCTGTATGACTCTATCTATGGCTCTATGATGCCAAGACTAACTCTTAGTGAATCAACTGGGCCTGTGATGAATTGACTGGGCTTATATTCACTGGAATTTTGAAAGATGAGAGGGGATCTTAGAGAAACATATAAAATTCTTAGGGGATTGACAGGCTAGATGCAGGAAAAATGCTCCCGATATTGGGGGAGTCCAGAGCCAGGGGTCACAGTTTAAGAATATAGGGCTAGGCCATTTAGGACTGAGATGAGGAAAAGGTTTTTCACGCAGAGACTTGTGAATCTGTGGAATTCTCTGCTGCAAAAGGCAGTGCTGGCTCGAAGGGTCGAATGGCCTATTCCTGCACCTATTTTCTATGTTTCCATTTGCCTGCACATAATCCCTCTCCCTCAATTGCCTGTATATCCACGTGCCTGGGGAAGGGAAATTACTTTTAGCACAACTGATAATCTTTCATAAATGTGTTCTTAATTTATCAGTTATCATGCAAGGTCTAGATTAGATATAACTGCTTATATTTCTTATATTGCATTGAAAAATAATTGATCATCACAAATTAAATAAACTTTGGTGATCTCCAGAAACATGCAGTTTTGGAAAAAACATGTTCAGAAATTCAGATCAATGGAAGTTGTGATGTGGTTGCTTTTGAAGAGAAAGGCCTGGTGAGCTCTGCAGTGTCCTCGTATGGTGTTGGTGGAGTATTGCACCATCTAGTGACTACAACAGTCTAACAGGCTTGTGTTTTCTAAACCTATGAACCAAAGATCTTATAGCAGAGCTCTGCTATAGGATCTTTGCTATGAACCATCAGCTTCCTTCCTTTCCTATCACTCCGAACCAGGCACCAATATTACAAATGTCATTGAACAAAGTTATACAAGTATAATGTTACTTCTTTACCTTTTAATTTCTGTGCTCTGGACATAAACACCTTTTTTGTAAAGCTGTTAATCTGTCCCATTAATTTCTGTGAGTTTTGTGTTTCAATACCCAAATTTCTTTGCTGGACACGGACCATCCTATTGCCTAAAGTGAGCAGGGAACTTTTTTTTTTGGTAAAATCCCACCCTACTTTATGGTTCATGCCTGAACAGAGATTCTCCTTAAAATCTACCCTTCACAACTTGAGACAAGTCTTGAAAATGTTCTTCAAATTTGACATTGCATTGAGAGGATTCCTATAAAGCATCATATAGCAAGGAAGCACGCCCTTAGGCCCAATTCGTCTATGTCGACAAGATGCCCCATCACTCAATATTGCCTAAATTTAACCAATATCCCTCTAAACCTTTCCTATCCATGTACCTGTCCAAGTGTCTTTTCAATTATGTTATAGCACCTGCCTCAACTACCTCCTCTGGCTGCTCGTGCCACATACCCACCACATTCTGAGTAAAATGTTTGCCCTCAGGTTAAGGTCGCCAACTTTCTCACTTCAAAATAAGGGACAAAGGGTCAAAATACGGGACAAATTGCCGACGGCTATTCGTTGACCGACTGGGCCGTGGCTGGGTGAATGATGAGTTGGCCGGGTGCTGGACTGCACACAAAGCCCAGCCGGCGGGCCAGCTGAGGTGTTTTGTCCCGCCCGATGTCACGCACAAAGTCCCGCACCCCATCCAACTCATGAACCGATGATCGGCCATGAGAAGGAGGGGTGATGATGTTGGCAGTGAGCGAAGGTCCGAAGGTCGGACATCTGGCCTGGCTGCCGACCGACGAGGCCAGAGGTGAGGCGTTGCTGCTGCTGCTGCACTCCATGGGCTGCACCACGTCGGGACGGGTGAGGCGGGGCCGGACGTGACGCTCCGACCCGACAGTCCCCTCGACCCGAGTAGTAGCAGTCAAGTACAGGACAAGGGCGGTCCCGTACGGGACAAACCAATTTAGCCCAATATACAGGATGTCCTGGCAAATATAGGACAGTTGGCAACCCTACCTCAGGTACATGTTAAATCTTGCACCTCTCACCTGAAACCTATGTTCTCTGGTTTTTGTATCTCCTACCCTGAGTAAAATCATGCATTCACCTCATGATTTTATACTCCTCTAAAGGATCTCCGCTGAGGTTCTTGTACTCCAAGGAAGAAAGTTGTCCTAGCCTGCCCATCATTTTACTATAACACAACCCCACAAGTCCTGGCAACATTCTCATGAATCTTCTCTGCCCCCTTTCAGCTTAATTACATTCTTAAGGGGTTGGACAGGCTAGATGCTGGAAGATTGTTCCCGATGTTGGGGAAGTCCAGGACAAGGGGTCACAGCTTAAGGATAAGGGGTAAATCCTTTAAAACCGAGGTGAGAAAAACTTTTTTCACACAGAGAGTGGTGAATCTGTGGAACTCTCTGCCACAGAGGGTAGTTGAGGCCAGTTCATTGGCTATATTTAAGAGGGAGTTAGATGTGGCCCTTGTGGCTAAAGGGATCTGAAGGTATGGAGAGAAGGCAGGTACGGGATACTGAGTTGGATGATCAGCCATGATCATATTGAATGGCGGTGCAGGCTCGAAGTGCTGAATGGCCTACTCCTGCACCTAATTTCTATGTTTCTATGTTTACATCCTTCCTATATCAGGGTGGCCAAAACTAAATGCAGTTGTCCAAGTGTCGCCTCACCAGCATCTTGCACAGCTATAGCATAATGTCCCGACTTCCATACTCAAAACCCTGATTGATGAAGGACAATGTACCAAAAGCCTTTCTTGACCACCCCTATCTACCTGTGATGCCACTTTCAGTGGACTATGTACCTCTACTCCTGGACACCTCAGCTCGAGGACCCTCCTTGGGGACCTACCATTCACCGTGAAGGTCCCGCTCTGGTTGAACTTCACAAAATGCAAACACTTCACACTTATCTGCATTAAACTCCATCAACCATTCCTCAGCCCACTTGCCCGATCCCGCTGTGTTTTTTGACAACCATCTTCAGTCTTTTAGTATAATCTGCAAACTTACCAACCATACCTTGTACATTCTTTTCCAAATTGTTGATATAAACCACAAACAGTATGGGGCACCAATCCCTGGGGCATACCACTCACCACAGGCCTCTGTCCTTCCGCTCCACCTCCCCCTTCCCAGCTCTCCCACATAGCCTACTATCTCCGCCTCTTACTCATCAGTCTGAAGAAGGGTCTCGACCCGAAACGTTGCCTACTCCTTTTCCCCATAGAAGCTGCCTCACCCGTTGAGTTTCTCCAGCATTTTTTGTCTACTTTCAATTTTCCCAGCATCTGCAGTTCCTTCTTAAAAATTCCACCACCATCATTTGTTTCCTTCCATGAAGCCAATTCTGTCCCCAGTTACCTAGCCCTCCCTGGATCCCATCCGATCTAACCGTCCGGAGCAGCCTACCATGCGGAACCTTATCAAAGGCCTTGTTAAAGTCCTTCTAGATAATGTCCGCAGCCTTGCCTTTGTCAATCCTTTTGGCTACTTCTTCAAAAGAACTCACATTTGTAAGACATGATCCTCCACATAAAACCAAGCTGACTATCCCTAATCAGGCCCTGTTTATCCAGATGTGTGTATATCTTATCCCTCAGACTCCTCTCCAGTACCTTACCTGTCACAGATGTTAAAGGCCTTGCCACTTACGCGACCGTTACAGGCGATTGCCGGCACCCGTCATAGGTCACCAAAATTTTCAACATGCTGAAAATTCAGTGGCAAGCAGAAAGACACTACGACTCTTTGGAGACCTCTCAGATTCAGATTCAGATTCAGATTCAATTTTAATTGTCATTGTCAGTGTACAGTACAGAGACAACGAAATGCATTTAGCATCTCCTTTGAAGAGCGACATAGCAAACGATTTTGAATTAAAAAAATAAATAATAAGTGTCCGTGGGGGGGGTGATTGGCAGTCACCGAGGTACGTTGTTTAGTAGATTGACAGCGGCCGGAAAGAAGCTGTTCCTCGACCTGCTGGTTCGGCAACGGAGAGACCTGTAGCGCCTCCCGGATGGTAGGAGCGTAAACAGTCCATGACGTTGGGGTGAGAGCAGTCCTTGGCGATGCTGAGCGCCCTCCGCAGACAGCACGACCATTGGAGACCGCTCACGACCATACAGGCTGTAATGGTCGTGAGAAGTGTTCAAGAAGGAACTCTGAAGAAGGGTTTTGGCCAGAAACGTTGCCTATTTCCATCGCTCCATATATGCTGCCGCACCCAGCTGAGTTTCTCCAGCAATTTTGTCCACCTATGGTCATGAGAAGTCTCCTATGCACATGTCGCCAGGGGTCGCCTGTATGGTCGTGAGAGGTGTCCAAAGAGTCGTCGCATCTTTCTGGTCACCGTTGAATTTTCAACATGTTGAACATTTCGGCGACCTATTACGGGTGCCGGCAGTCGCCTGTAAAGGTCACATAAGTGGGACAGGCCCTTTAGACTCACTGTGTTCATCCTCAGGTGCAGACATTGGACTGACAACTGCCTGCCTGCCCTTCTTTTGAGGTTATGTTTGTGCCAAAGCATCCCTGGAGTGGCAGATTTGGACCAGCGGCACCTCAGGGAATGGATTGCAGTCCGATCAAACAGAACAGTGTTGTAGTGTGAATATTTTTGTCGGTGATGTTTAAATTAAAGTAAACATTTTGTACTTTGCCTGCATTATTTTATCATTGCAATACTTGAGAATTGTAATGTTAGAAATGCTTTCACATAGTGCATGCTGCAGTACCAGTTGAATGTAAATGAAACATCAAAGTTAATTCTGTTAGACTTTTGTCCTTGTTACATTTGTCTCAGTCTGTGCCATATTGCAGTGAAATCAGTCACAAAAAGGTCTCTGTAAATGGCTTTCTTTTTGTAAATGCTGAACTTCAGGATAGTGGAACCATTCTTGTGGAAGAAATGCTTTTCCCTGATGAGGTGTTAATTGCCCTTATAACAGCCCTGTCCTTGAGCTGTGTTAGCTCCTTTGCATGAGAAAAACAGCTTGGTTTTGCCACAATCAGAATGTAATGAATGAGCATGGTGAGGGGGGAGGACTGCAGTTGTGTTAGTGTTTCAAGTGCTGATTCTTACAAAGCTTTTTTTCATTTCAGCTTTTGAAGGTGTGTTTGCAAGCTTGGCTTGATAAGTGTTTGAAAACGCTGCGTTTCCCTCTTAATGTTACATTATCTCAGAATAGCTAATGATGGTAGGGGGTCATAGCTAGCAAATTATTTTGCATAATCTTTATATTGTGTTGGCAGTGAAGCTGGAAGCCATGCAGAATAGGGTAGACTGATGAATATTTGCATATTGCAGTGGAGTGCAGTGGGATGCAGCAGTCAGTCTCTCTTTTACATGTGCTTTGTTCCTCCCTGATGCATATTCACTAGTAATTTGCATTGGGAACATAAGGGTTAAAATTAAAGTGTAGAATTTGTGTCCGACTTCAAAAAAAAAAACTCCAGATTCCAGGAGTCTTTAAAGAAAAGCAGAAAACATTGAATATATACAGGTCGGGCAACAATTGTTAGGGAGAAAAAGAGTTAATGTTTCAGGTTGGTTACATTTGAATTGCGGTTGATTAGTCTGCTTCCACAGGTGCTGCCTGGCTAACTTTAGTTTAGTTTAGCGATACAGTGCGGAAACAGGCCTTTCGGCCCACAGAATCCGCACGACCAGCGATCCCCGCACATTAACACTGCCTTACACACGTTAGGGACAATTTTACATTCATACCAAACTTGCAAACGTGTACGTCTTTGGAGTGTGGGAGAAAACCAAAGATCTCAGAGAAAACCCACACAGGATATGGGGGGGAACGTACAAACTCCGTACAGACAGCACCTGTAATCAGGATTGAACCCGGTTCTCTGGCGCTGTAAGGCAGTAGCTCTACCGCCTTTATGCCGTGACTTTATTCATTTGAGCCTGTAACATAGTAATTACAGTTCACTTAGGTTGCCAGAAATTTCATGCACAAGCAGCACCCATCATTTGATTGATCCATCCATTTATGAAAACAGGATAAAGTCATGATTAGATATGAACTACACCTCCATTATCATCCCAAATTTGTGTGCATTTTTTTCTCTCACTGTGCAGTGATCATCAAAGGCTCCCTTGTAGACCTCTATCCCTTTTTTGTAGTCTTTGGGATTTGTGCAAAAATGGCGAAATGTGAAATACAATGAATCTTCCAGTTAAAACCTGAGCAACTGAGCCTTGCATCGTGGACTGTTCTGTCAATGCACAACGTTAGCATGTAGTTAATTACTGATAAATAGTAAACATCATTGGAGCAAGGTCAAAGTGGAGAGGCTATTTGACATTTTGAAACGTGACTGCTTGTGGGCATTCAACGTGTTTTCTCAAGTGCAGCATACATTCAAACACTCAAACTCTTTAGAATGGCTCCATACACCAAAAAGTCTCCAACATGTATCGTAAATGTTCACTAAATTAACTTGATTTTTGGCAGACTTTGGTGTACGTCCAAAGATCTTTGAAACTGACAGCAGAGGTGGAGATATAATCTGGTGGGGAAGGCATCTAGCCAAGGCAGGCTTAATGCCCCATCTTCATGTTGTATGACTCTCGAAAACAGCCGTGGATGTATGATGAACCTTTCACGAACAAAAGATGTTCTAAAGCATTTTCCAAACAATGCATGAAGATAGACACAAAAAGCTCGAGTAACTCAGTGGGTTAGACAGCATCTCTGGAGAAAAGGTGACGTTTCGGGTCGAGACAATAGATAATAGGTGCAGCAGTAGGCCATTCGGCCCTTCGAGCCAGCACCGCCATTCAATGTGATCACGGCTGATCATCCCCAATCAGTACCCCGTTCCTGCCTTCACCCCATATCCCCTGACTCCGCTATCTTTAAGAGCCCTTTCTAGCTCTCTCGTAAAAGCATCCAGAGAACCGGCCTCCACCGTCCTCTGAAGCAGAGAATTCCACAGACCTTTCACAATGCATTTTGTGTGCTTTGCCCATAATGTCATGTAGTCAATAGAAGTCAACAGCCCATCCATTGAAGTTCAATACTATATTTTTGTCTGAAAGCACATTTACTCAGTCTTCTAATTTTTATTTAACATTAAGATATGTATAAATATATATATATTACTCCCATAATGGAGAATCTTTCTTGTAGAAATGCTCTAACAAATGGAAGCTGTCCGGCATGAATGCAGGAAGTGGAATTTAACATACATATTCTGTTGTGCTGCCGCAAGCAAGAATTTTATTGTAAGTAGCTAAAAATGCTGTTGAAACTCAGCGGGTGAGGCAGCATCTATGGAGCGAATGAAATAGGCAATGTTTTGGGTCGAAACCCTTCTTTAGACCAAAGATCCTATAGCAAGCAAGATCCTGCTAAAACCAATGGGCTGATGTGTAGTATGCTACGGAACTGAACATCAGCCTTTTCTTCAGCTATTTCAGTAAACCTGACCCGATTGTAAATCCCTCTTGCAGTATAATCAGCGTTGTGGGGGAACAATTTGTGTGTGTGTGTGTGATATAGTGTTAGACCCATTATTCATCATTCTGTTCATTCATAATTCTGCTATTTTTTGTTAATGATTAATATGTCAATAAATTATAATTCTGTTAATTTTCTTTTTAAATTTTTTTTTTTAATTTTCTATTTTTAAAGTTAAAAAAAATATATATATTTTTAAATGGCTCGTGTGCTGTGTTTGAGGATGTTTGTATTAAACTTGCACTGTAATTCATTTGATCACACTGTTCACAATTGCGGTATTTGGCAAAATAATAACAACATGGAGATTCCAGTTGCTATAGGATCTTTGGATGGGAGCGCGGAGACGGAAGCCGGTTACAGAAATGGGGCCGAAGTACGTCTTTTTCGTCGAGTGGGCTATCTTGCTCACTATAGGATCTTTGCTTCAGACTGATGTGAGGGTGGGGGGGTGGGGGGCGGGAGGAAGAAAGGAAGAGGTGGAGCCAGTGGGCTGAGGGAGAGCTGAGTAGAGGAGGAGAAAGGAGGGACTCGCTGAGAAAGGAGGGACTCGCTGAGAAAGGAGGGACTAGCTGAGAATTTCATTGTCCTATCTGGGACATATATCAATAAAACAATCTTGACTCTTGAATGGATGAACGCCATTTTGGGTGGGCACCTTTAATTGTTAGCAGTTTTTCTTCTTCTGTTACTTACTGTACTGAACAGCCTGAGAATTACAATACAAACCTCCCCATGCCTGTTTTCCAGTTTAATTCATGCACAGCCAATTTAAGAAAAGGAAATAATAGTAATTTATTTTTTGGTTATCAAGGTCAAAGCTTGTGGCATGTGCATTATTTTAATTTTCTTTCTATGAATTATGATCTTCCTACCAAATTAAAAGCATTCTTCTTGTGCTAATGCAGCATCTTTAAAATTTGAACATACTATAAGATCCTGTATTATTTTAACTTACAAAAAACCTTCTTGTTACTCAGTCTATAGCTCACCATGTGTTGGGCTAAATGGCCTGTATCCATGTGTAGGAAAGAACTGCAGATGCTGGCTTAAATCGAAGGTGGACACAAAATGCAGGAGTAACTCAGCGGGTCAGGCAACATCTCTGGAGAGAAGAAATTGGTGATGTTTCGGGTCGAGACCCTCTTCAGATTGATGTCAGCGGAGGGGGCGGGACAGAGATAGATTGTAGTCGGAGACTGTAAGACTAGTGGGAGAACTGGGAAGGGGGAGGGGATAGCAAAGGAAAGCAAGGGCTATTTGAAGTTAGAGAAGTCAATGTTCATACCTCCGGGGTGCAAACTACCCAAGCTAAATATGAGGTGCTGTTCCTCCAATTTGTGCTGGGCCTCACTCTGAAAATTGGAGGAGGCCCAGGACAGAAAGGTCAGATTGGGAATGAGAGGGGGAATTGAAGTGCTGTGCAACCGGGAGATCAGGTAGGGTAAGGCAGACTGAGCGGAGGTGTTCAGCGAAACAATCGCCGAGACTGCGCTTGGTCTCACCGATGTAGAGAAGTTGACACCTGGAACAGCGGATACAGTAGATGAGGTTGGAGGAGGTGCAGGTGAACCTCTGCCTCACCTGGAAAGACTGCTTGGGTCCTTAGATGGAGTCGAGGGGGGGAGGTAAAGGGACAGGTGTTGCATCTCCTGCGCTTGCAGGAAAAAGTACCTGGGGAGGGGGTGGTTTGGGTGGGAAGGGATGAGTTGACCAGGGAGTTGCGGAGGGAACGGTATCTGTGGAAAGCAGAAAGGGGTGGAGATGGGAAGATGTGGCCAGTAGTGAGATCCCGTTGGAGGTGGCGAAAATGTTGGAGGATTATATGCTGTATGCGACGGCTGATGGGGTGGAAGGTGAGGACAAGGGGCCTCCGTCCTTGTTACGAATGGGAGGAGGGGGGGTAAGAGCAGATCTGCGGGATACGAGAGACCCTAGTGAGAGCCTCATCTATAATGGAAGAGGGGAACCCCCGTTTCCTAAAGAATGAGGACATCTCTGATGCCCAGGTATGGAACGCCTCATCCTGGGTACAGATGCGGCATAGACGGAGGAATTGGGAGTAGGGGATAGAGTCTTTTAGGGGATATCCGCTGTTCCAGGTGTCAACTTCTCTACATTGGCGAGACCAAGCGCATGTTCGGCGATCGTTTCACTGAACACCTCCGCTCATTCGGTCTTAACCTACTTGATCTCCCGGTGGCTCAGCACTTTAACTCCCCCTCCCATTCCTAATCTGACCTTTCACTCCTCCATTGTCAGCGTGAGGCCCAGCCCAAATTGGAGGAACAGCACCTCATATTTCGTAGTTTACACCCCAGCGGTATGAACATTGACTTCTATAACCAGATAGCCCTTGCTTTCCCTCTCTCTCTATCTATCCCCTCCCCCTTCCCAGTTCTCCCACCAGTCTTACTGTCTCCGACTACATTCTATCTTTGTTCCGTCCCCTCCCCTGACATTGAATGGCGGTGCTGGCTCGAAGGGCCGAATGGCCTACTCCTGCATCTATTGTTTATTGACATCAGTCTGAAGAAGGATCTCAACCCGAAACGTCACCAATTCCTTCTCTCCAGAGATGTTGCCTGACCCGCTGAGTTACTCCAGCATTTTGTGTCTACCTGGCCTGTATCCACGATGTATGGCTTTAGAAAACAGACTTGGAGTTATCATGCATCTTTCACAAACTACGGGTGTTCTAAAGCGCTTTCCAAACATTGCCTTTTGTGTGCATTGTCCACAAAGTAATGTAGTTGAAGAAACCATCCATTGAAATCCAATACTATTTTTTAATCTGAGGGCATATTTATTAGGTCTTTTATTTTTATGCAGAAGTATGAAATTGCACAGAAATCAGGTGGTTTTAGTTAAATGATATCCTTTTAACCAAATCAAATACTGGAATTAATTTCAGTTATCCAAGAGAATGAAGGCTAATTTATTTTGAACACGTGAATATAGAGCTGTGGAAAATTAGAAGTTGTTGGAGGTCTGCTTTTTTCTCTTTTTCTTTCCCCATGTGAGTAGACTATCACTTTGTGTCAGCAGTTTGTGTGCTGCATCTTTAATGAAGGCAGTCGTTCAGCTTGGCACAATCTTATTACGTTAACAGAATTTCGATTACATGAGATTTTCCTCGGGAGAAGGAACAGAAGCACAATATTAACCTCGAGCTTTTTCGGCTTGATCGAAGTACTGTCTTCTCTCGTCTCTTTGCTCCTCACTTTAAAACAAAATCAACGCGCACATTTTTTAAAATATCACCAAAATAAACACACTAAAGTCGGGTGCTGGCTGCTCACTCCAAATCATGGGCTTGTCTGCTCTGCTACTCAGCTTTTATTGTACAAGAAGGTTTGTGATTAGTGCAGCTTTTGTCCAATTATGCTGTGATTATTCCACTGCACTGTAATTGATTGGGGAGATATGCTAATGCCTTTCATTTGGAGTGATAAACCACGAGTGGAGGATGCAATGCATTATTTAGCTAGCTGTGTGATAGATGAGAGATGCTCAGAGTGCTTTAATTGCTGAGAAGAGGTTAAGTCGAGGGAAGGGATGAATTAAAACTGATCTTTTTAACAGACCTACAAACAAAAAACTTTCCATAATCTGCTTAAAAAAAAAGAATTGTAAATGAAAGCACCCTAAGTGAATGCACCCCAAAGATAGACACAAAAAGCTGGTGTAACTCAACGGGTCAGGCAGCATCTCTGGAGAAATGGAAAAGGTGGCGTTTCAGGTCGAGACCCTTCTTTAGACAGTCAGGGGAAAGGAAAACGAGAGATATAGACAGTGATGTAGAGAGAGATATAGAACAAATTAATGAAAGATGTGCAAAAAAGTAACGAAGATAAAGGAAGCAGGCCGTTGATAGCTGTTTGTTAGGTAAGAACGAGTATAGACCTC
Organism: Leucoraja erinaceus; assembly: GCF_028641065.1. NCBI lineage: Eukaryota > Metazoa > Chordata > Chondrichthyes > Rajiformes > Rajidae > Leucoraja > Leucoraja erinaceus. The sequence goes on along the minus strand of NC_073384.1, from coordinate 72,210,199 downwards.
AAAATGGTTGGTCAAATATGAAACTGTAGTGTTAACCTCTATGTTTTCCGCATAGAATCAGAGAGCTATCCAACACAGAAACAGGCTCTTCGGACCATTTTGTCCCCTCTTCCAAAGTTGGCTGCATTTGCCATCATTGCCCTCTGAAACCTTCCTACGCATTTATCTGTCCAAATGTCATTTAAAGGTCATGATTGTGGCTTCTTCTGTAACTTTCAATGTCAGCTCATTCCAGATATGGACTAGTCCCTGAATGAAAAAAAGTTGCTCCCGAGATCCCTCTGAAATCTCCCCCCTTTCACCTTAAGCCTAAGCCCTCTTGTTGTAGAATCCTCTATCCTGGCAAAAAAAGACAGCATTTACTTTCTCCATGCCCCTCATGATAATGTATTTTGATATGTGGGATCTGGTGATAATGCTGGATTTAATTAGCCAAGCCTCATTGTGTGGAAGGTGATGATAATGTCCTTTCGCTGGGACTTCCACTGTGTCGTGGGGTCGAACAATCCATTATTTAGACCAAGGGACAATGAGGAATGATGAGATCATTCTATATATATGTTCACGGTCAGAAGTGTTACTTGAACACCAACTCTGAAGTTGCAGTGTATTTGTACACCTGCTGTTGTGGGTTTGAGGGTGCTGACTTAGAAACCAATACAATCTGCTGAAGTGCATTTCATCAATGCTGCCAACTGAAGAGATGTGCCAGTGTTTCAGCATTGCACTCAGGCCCCCTTTCAACCCAGCGTATAGTGTTCATATTGTGGTCAACTCTACCTTGGAACAAACAACAGATTGGGTAACACGTTACAGAGCAACCCTCTTCCATCTGCAAAGGTAACCCTGACATTGCCATCACATTCATTCTCAATTCGTCTATCATTCTGACCTAGTGTGTGACTTATACCCCTGTCCCACTTAGGCGATTTTTTAGGCGACTACAGGCGACTAGGCTGTCTCTACATGGTCGCCGGGGTGTCGCCTGTATGATCGTGAGTAGTCTCCTTAGTCGCCCAAGGAATCACAGCGTTTTTCTGGTTGACCCTAGACTTTGAAATATTCAAAACTTTTCAGCGACTGTTGGCTTGACGCCAATGAGCGTAGCTTGACTTCTCCTGATGTAGGTGCTGTTGTAGGTTGTCGCCAGGTGCTGACTTCGGTGAATCCCATTGGCGACTACCTACATCAACCGGCGACAGGTACCGGCGACTGAATTGTCTTACCTTGCCATAGCTTGTCGCGGGTGGACGTAGGCAGTCGTAGGTGTGGTCGTAGGTGGACGTCCTAATGGGCTGTCGGTAGCTTGCCGTAGCTTGACGTCGACTAGGTGGTAGGTTGTTGTAGACATTGTCGTACGGGAGTCCAGTCGCCAGTTTTTCGACGACCTGCTACGATTATGACAGTGGCTGAAAAAATCGCCTAAGTGGGACAGGGGCATTACTGAACTTGTTCCATGGACCCCCAACGTAAATTTGAGGACCACCACGTCATCTGCCATCTACATGAAACATAGAACACTGGAACAAGAAACAGGCCCTTCGGCCCAAGTGCCGAACATGTTGTAATGGTAGACATTTTTTTTGCTCAAACAGGTTGCATTTTACCATCTTATATTTTCATATCTATAATTGCTGAATCTAAATTACCCCAGCTGGCTGGAGGAATTCAAACTTATGTCTCTGGCTCCGTGTTCAAACATCTAATTTCTAGACCAATAACGTAACCACTGCTGTACCACACCTTTGTGTGAACTTGAAGACATCAAACATTGTGTTATATCACCCTCTTGCCTGTTAACCTTCCTGAGTCAAAAATACCATTACTTTGAAATTCTAATTTCCTTTTCAAATCCCTTCTTGTTTCTCCTTAGTTCTCTGATCTCCAACACCCCCCCCCCCCAAATTTAATCTGCATTTCTTCACTTTTAGCCTTTTGCTCAGCTCTAATTTTGATCTCTGTGCAAGGGCGGATCTGCTTTAAAATGTCATAGAAATGTCCAATCTGAACCTTTCTGAATTAATAAATGATGGAATAACAAGCAGGTCAAGCAGCATATCTGGAGAACATCGTTGAGGACGGAGTTTGTACGTTCTCCCCGTGACCTGCGTGGGTTTTAGCCGGGATCTCCGGCTTCCTCCCACACTCCAAAGGCGTACAGGTTTGTAGGCTAATTGGCTTGGTATAATTGTAAATTGTCTCTAGTGTGTAGGATAGCGTTAGTATGCTGGGATCGCTGGTCGGCACAGACTTGGTGGGCCAAAGGGCCTGTTTCCACATTGTATCCCTAAACTAAAAAGGTGACGTATCGGGTCTAGACCATTCTTCTATTTGGATGATTATTGTTAGGCATTTGCAACATTCTCAGTTAATTCTTTTAAAGCTTGTGATGCAATCTAATGGATCCTGTAAATTTGTTTCCTGTTAAGTTTTTTCAACATTGTAATTTTGCTCAAGTTAATGTTTTCTGGCATCTGTTCGTAATCCTGTATTTGTTTCTACTATGGTCCAGATTGCTTTCTTCCTTTATAAAAATAGGTGATCCAATGTTCAAGGCTTTCTTATTTTAAAATGTGATTGGTAGTCGTATTGAAGGCCCAGACAGCTCCTGGCCACCCAAATATAATTGTAAGCATTTCTGTCTTGATTTTCGTCTCCCTTGCAGACATGTAGTGAGAATATATATACTTTCTGTAGAAGACATAATATCCAGCTGAATAAATAGGTGGTACATGGAAATTATAATGCATTCTTTTATGTTAGTCTTCGAAGAAGAAATGAACATGATACATACAAGCTCCTTTCTCAACATTTTCAAATAGCTTTTCACTGTTTTAACCACACACTAACTGCAAAGTTGCTATGCCAGGCTCGTGATGTTAATTGTGGATGATAGAAATGTGTGAAGAGAGTTTGTGAAATCAAAATACTTCAGATGTTGGAAAAATCCAAACTGAAAACAGAAAATATTGGAAAGTTTGGGCAGCCTCTGTGGAAAGCGAAAAAATTGTTCATTCAGGGGTTTCGAGCTTTTTTGATATCAATTCAAGTTCTTTGGTGTACCCCAGACGTCTTTAATGGCCACATGCATTTAGAAACCGTTTTTAAAACATGTTAGAAATCTTTTGCTTCCTTTGTCATGCAATGTCAGTTGTATAAAATATTAAAGAATTGTTCACTTGTGTGTAGCTTTTGTAGTTCATACACAGTGCACTTTTGAACAGCAGATTAATTGTCCGACCTTCATTTCCTTGCAAATGGTAATCAATTAATTGTTCTCATAAATAAGCAGTTGTAACACCTCATTATTCACCAACTTCAAGAGACTAGTCGATGAAAGGGTTTTAAAATGTATTTTCAGTCCTGAACAACATTAGAAGTTTCTTCCAGATCTGCACAATGCACAATGTCTGTCTTAATGCTTCTTGTGCGTGGTGGTGGAAAGATTGGTGGAAACAGGACGTGAACGCTCTTTCCTTGACCCCAGTTTAGAGATACAGCGTGGAAACAGGCCCTTCGGCCCACCGAGTCTGTGCCGACCAGCGATCACCTCCTACATTAAAGGTAGACAAAATTGCTGGAGAAACTCAGCGGGTGAGGCAGCATCTATTCGGAGGGAGGAGGAGAACTTCTTCAAAGTAGGCATACCTTGAGGAGATTTCACAGTGGAGTAGACAAAATGTTTAATTGTATAGATGCGGCCTCACTTGCTGAGTTTCTCCAGCATTTTTATCTAGCTTCGACTTTTGCAGCATCTGCAGCAACACCCCATACATTAACACTGTCCTACACACTAAGGACAATTTGCAATCTTTACCAAAGCCAATTACAAACCTGTACGTCTCTGGAGAGTGGGAGGAAACCAGAGCATCCAGAGAAAGCCCACGCAGTCACAGGGAGAACATACACACTCCGTACGGTGTTGCACTCCGGGAAATCGAATGTAACGGGAAAGTATACAATTAAAAGCAAGACTCTTTTAACAGCATCGATGTACAGAGGTGGTCGTGGGGTCCATGTCCTTAACTCGCTGAAAGTGGCAATACAAGTAGATAGAGTGGTAACCAAGGTATATGGTATGTTTGCCTTCATTGCTCGGGCATTGAGTGTAAAGGGCCTGTCCCACTTGCATGAGATTGCATGCGTCTGGCGCGACCAAACATGGTCGCTTGAGGCGTATGGGCTGCGCGGGGCCGGTCCCACTTCGAAGAGCGGAGGCGTATGGAGTTGTGCGGGGCTGGTCCCGACATCGCGTGGGGCTCCGAAAATCCTGCATTGGCCAAATATTTTGCGCTCCAACGGCCTGTCGGCCCGCAGGCACATTGAGGGCCTACGCAGTGTCTTGATGGCGTACGCAGCGTCTTGACGTCGTACGCAACGCCTTGATGGCGTACGCCTAGCGCATGGCGTTGCACGATGACGTCACCGCCCGATGCCGTGCGACGCCCAAATTCAGTCGGCCCGCCTCCTGCCCAGCTGATTGGTAAGTATGACGCAAATTACATCATGCGCAAACTTAGCGTGTATTTAGCACGTACTTAGCATGAACTTAGCGCAAATTCCGCTTCCGATTGGTCGTGCCAAACGCATGCAATCGCATGCAAGTGGGACAGGCCCTTAAGAATCAGGAAGACAATGCGCACTCAGGCCACATTTTGAGTATTGTGTGTAGTTCTGTTGGCGCCAATACAGAACGGCGTGGAGGCTTTGGAAAGGGTGCAGATGAGATTTATCAGAATACTGCCTGGATTCAGGGGTATTAGCTATAAGGAGAGGTTGGACGAACTTGGATTGTTTTTCTCAGCAACGACAAGCATTGAGGGGAGATCTGATAGACAGATTTATAAGCCCATGAAAGGCAGAGATAGGATAGACAGTCTGAACTTTTTACCCAGGATAGAAATATCAATTATTAGAGGACATAGCTTTAAGGTGAGAGGGGCAAAGTTTAAAGGAGATGTGCAGAGCATATTTTTTATACAGAGGGTGCTGGGCGCCAGGAATGCAGTGTTTATGTTTTCATAAACATAAAGACATTGTGCCAGTTGGTGATGGTGTAGGTAGATACAATAGTGGCATCTAATAGACTTTTGGATAGGTACATGGACAAGCAGGGAATAGAGGGATATGGATTATGTGCACGCAGCTCAGAGTTGATCTTGGCACCATGTTTAGCACAGTCAATGTGGGCCGAAGGGCCTGTGCTTATAATGTTCAATGTTGGTTTGAGCGTTGAGGCAGTAGCTCTACCTGCTGCACTACTGTGGCATCTGACATATTAGATGCTTTCTAAGTGATGAGTTCCTTCATTTAAACTTTTAATGACAATTGAGCAAAACACAAAGTGATGGAGTAACTCAGCAGGTTTGGCAGCATTTGTGGAGGGAATGGAAGTGTATAGTGGGACAGGCCCTTTATTTTACCTTTACCTTTACTTTTTGTTACTTTTTACTTTCATGTAAGTCCTTTTCTGATTTGGATAATGTTTAGTTTAGAGATACAGCGCAGAAACAAACCCCTAAGCCCACCCAGTCCGGATCGACCAGCGATCCCCGCACATTAACCCTGTGCTACACACACTGGGGACAATTTACATTTACACCAAGCCAATTAACCTATAAACTTCTTTGGCGTGTGGGAGGAAAGCGAAGATCTCGGAGAAAACCCAGGCAGGTCATGGGGAGAACGTACAAACTCTGTACAGACAGCACCATAGTCAGGATCGAACCCGGGTCTATGCCGTTGTATCGGTTTCGATATCTGTATCGATCCCGTGCCAAGGATATTAATTTAATTTGGCATCATGTTTGCACAGGCATTGTAGGCCAAATAACCTGTTCCAGTGCTGATACTGTTCTACGTTCCTCCAATGTTTCCAGCTGTTTCCAGCTGGTACAATAATTTAAAAGAATAATTTAAATATTTTTTTTTAAATTGACTTTTAAGCATAACTTTTTAATCAATAGGAAAATCTTAATATGATACAGTTCCTCTCCCCACCCTGACTCATTGAAGATTTCTATTTTCAATTAAATAACATATTGAGGATTTTGGTGCTTTAGCACCTGTCTAGATTAGTAGAACTTTTATGATTTATTTTTGCAATGAGATCTGTATATACTGCATGAACTTCCACACTTTCATCAATTTGGTATTATAGAGAGCTGGAGATTAACATATATTATACCATGAAATGCACCAGTGTGATCCAGAGGAAACTCTGAAGAAAGGTCTCGACCCGAAACTTCACCGATGCTGCCACCAGCATTTTGTGTCCCTTTGATCCAGAGTAATGTCCAGAACTTTGAAGCAGAGTAAATTAAAAATTGCATTTCTGTCAGTGATCAAACAAGGCACGAAGACATCGGAAACAGTATTGATTCATTTGGGTGAAAGTTGCTCTCATTTCTATAAGAAAATAATGTTTTGGGATATAAACTATTTGAGAAATTATGTATGCAGGTCTTGGCAATTTGGGTGGAACCTTTGACTAAGGGAAAGACACAAACTACCGGAGTAACTCAGCGGGTCGCGCTGTTTCGGTTCACTACTTAATAAACAGACAACTCACAAAAACGTTAGGTAGACCAACTCAATCTTTACTGATCATCTGCCGGCAAGTGACGGGGATGCACCAGTCAAGTAAGCAACACAGACACTTGACTTGCATGATGTTTTATACTATGTGTTTGTCACTTAGTCACATTCCAAAGATGTTAGTGTTTAAGAGGGAACTGCAGATGCTGGAGAATCGAAGGTTACACAGAAAAGCTGGAGAAACTCAGCGGGTGCAGCAGCATCTATGGAGTGAAGGAAATAGGCAACGTTTCGGGCCGAAACCCTTCTTCAGACTGATCAGGGGTGGGGGGGTGGGTGGGGACAAGAAAGGGAAAAGGAGGAGTAGCCGGAAGGCTGGAGGGTGGGAGGAGACAGCAGGGGAGCTGAGGAAGGGGAGGAGACAGCAAGGACTAACAGAATTGGGAGAAGTCGATGTTCATGCCCCCGGGGTGCAGACTCCCCAAACGGAATATGAGGTGCTGTTCCTCCAATTTCCGGTGCTGCTTGCTGTGGCCATGGAGGAGACCCAGGACAGAGAGGTCGGAGGCGGAGTGGGAGGGGGAGTTGAAGTGCTGAGCCACCGGGAGGTCAGCTAGGTTATTTCGGACCGAGCGGAGGTGTTCGGCGAAACGATCGCCCAACCTCCGCTTGGTCTCACCGATATAGATCTGCTGACATCTAGAGCAGCGGACGCAATAGATGAGGTTGGAAGAGATGCAGGTAAACCTCTGTCGCACCTGGAACGATTGCTTGGGTCCCTGAACGGAGTTGAGGGGGGAGGTAAAGGGACAAGTGTTGCATCTCCTGCGGCCGCAAGGGAAAGTGCCCGGGGAGGGGGTGGACCGAGAGGGAAGGGAAGAATTGACAAGGGAGTTATGGAGGGAGCGGTCTTTGCGGAAGGCAGATATGGGGGGAGATGGGAAGATGTGGTAGTAGTGGGACAGGCCACGTTGGAGGTTTACGAAACTGACGGAGGATTATTTTTGTATGTGACGGCTGGTGGGGTGAAAGGTGAGGACTAGGGGGACTCAGCCCTTGTTGCGAGTGCGGGGATGGGGAGAGAGAGCAGTGTTGCGGGGTATGGAAGAGACCCTGGTGCGAGCCTCATTTATGGTGGAGGAGGGGAACCCCCGTTCCCTGAATAGTGAGGACATTTCAGATGTCCTGGTGTGGAACGCCTCATCCGTGGAGCAGATGCGGCGTAGACGGAGGAATTGGGAGTAGGGGATGGAGTCCTTACAGGAAGCAGGGTGGGAAGAAGTGTAGTCCAGATAGCCATGGGAGTCAGTGGGTTTATAGTGTATGTCGGTTAGAAGTCTATCACCTGCAATGGAGATAGTGAGGTCAAGGAATGGTAGGGAAGTGTCGGAAATGGTCCAGGTGTATTTCAGTGCCGGGTGGAAATTAGTGGTGAAGTGGATGAAGTCAGTCAGTTGTGTGCGGGTGCAGGAGGTGGCACCAAAGCAGTCGTCGATGTAGCGGAGGTAGAGGTCGGGGATGGGGCCCTGGTATGTATTGACTTTTGCTCGACGTAACCTACAAATAGGCAGGCAAGCTGGGGCCCATTCGTGTGCCCATAGCTACGCCTTGTATTTGGAGGAAGTGGGAGGAGTTAAACATAAAGTTGTTGAGGGTGAGGATGAACTCCGCTAGGCGGAGGAGGGTGACAGTGGCTGGGTATAGGTTGCTCCTCTGGTCGAGGAAGAACCGGAGAGCTTTGAAGCCATCCTGGTGGGGGATGGAGGTGTATAGTGACTGGACATCCATGGTGAAGATGAGGGGGTGAGGGCCTAGAGAATTGAATGCGTCTCGACCCGAAACGGAGAGTGTCTGAGGTGCATTTTGGACATAGGTAGGGAGGGATTTAACCAACTTTGATAGGATGGAGTCAAGGTATTTGGAAATGAGTTCGGTGGGGCACGAACAGGCGGAGACAATGGGTCTCCCGGGACAATCAGGTTTGTGGATTTTAGGGAGAAGGTAAAATCGGGCTGTGCGGGGCTGGGGAACGATGAGGTTGGAGGCTCGGTCGGGCAGGGCATTGGAGTGGATGAAGTTGGTGATGGTGCTGGAGATGGTGGCCATCTACTTCTCCCAATTCTGTTAGTCCTTGCTGTCTCCTCCCCTTCCTCAGCTCCCCTGCTGTCTCCTCCCACCCTCCAGCCTTCCGGCTACTCCTCCTTTTCCCTTTCTTGTCCCCACCCACCCCTGATCAGTCTGAAGAAGGGTTTCGGCCCGAAACGTGTGCCACTTCAATGAACAAAGAATTGCATGATATTTTATACTGTGTGTTTGTCACTTAGTCACATAACCAAAGATGTTAGTCATGGTCAGAGATACAGTCAATACACATCACCACAGGATGTGTCTGAGCTGGTCTCTTGTCAATTAGCAGTCACATTTCAAAGGCATCTTATCAGTTGGTACTTTCAAGACAAGGCATCGGTCATTGTCTCATTATACATATAAACACAGAAAATAGGTGCAGGAGGAGGCCATTCGGCCCTTTGAGCCAGCACCGCCATTCATTGTGATCATGGCTGATCGTCCCAAATCAATAACCCGTGCCTGCCTTCTCCCCATATCCCTTGATTCCACTAGCCCCTCGAGCTCTATCTAACTCTCTCTTAGACATCTGCACTTCTCTCTCTCATCAATTGGTAGACCCATTTCAAAGGCATCGGTCATTGTCTCAATTCACAGCAACCTGAGGCAAACCCGGGGGCTTATCAATCCACTGAAAAAGGCCTGCTTGAGACAAAATATAGGCTACAACCTAGTCCAGAATTTCATTACATATCTTTTGTATATTTACAAGCATTCAATCTTTTCAACCCAACATCCCTGGAGAGCGTGGATGAACCTGAGACAGAATCCTTCCTCCGAGTGTTAGTCAATGGTTTCAATAGTTCACATCATACGTGGATCAGATGTAGGCAGATTGATTTTCAGTGATGAGTTAAATATCTCCATTGTTCTTGTAATTTATGGCAATTAAGATGGTACAATGTGAGGTGTTTAATTTTGTCCCATCAGTTCCCATTTCAGACAATTATCAATCAAAAAGATTTGTGTCATGCCAGTACCTGAATTATTCTTACAAAGTTACCCAATATTATTTTGACTTATGTATACATGTTCTTGTTATTTTGAAACAGCTTTGTTGCACTTTCTCTGTTTGTCGTTCGTGTCTAACATTTAAAATACATTTGAATGAATTGCTGTTCCTTTCCCACCAATTGCCTATCCCTCTAGTCCTTGTGTTGGTTTAAAGCACATAAAAGATAAACATTTGTAGAGTAGAGAACTCCTCTCCAATTGCAAGATTCATTCATATCACAGTTGAACATTTACATCAGTCCTACATAGATGAACCGAAAGAACTCCAAATGAACTCCACAAGCAAGGAAATATGTGATGAAGTAAAGGTGTTTTTGCCTTTATACAGACAAAAGTGTAGATCGATTTGCAGCACTCAAAGCAGTACAAACTGTAATTAGATTAATGACAAATTAGATAATGATGACTGGTGATGTTATAGCAAGTAGGGTATATGTAAAACTCACTGCTGCTCTTATAATCATGGGATGGTTTAATTTCACCTGAGAGCGGGCAGCACGGTGGCGCAGCAGTAGAGTTGCTGCCTTACAGCGCCAGAGACCCGGGTTCAATCGTGACTATGGGTGCTTGTCTGTATGGAGTTTGTACGTTCTCCCCGTGACCTGCGTGGGTTTTCTTCGAGATCTTTGGTTTTCTCCCACACTCCAAAGACGTACAGGTTTGTAGGTTAATTGGCTTGGTACAAATGTAAATTGTCCCTAGTGTGTGTAGGGTAGTGTTAATATGTGGGGATCGCTGGTCCGTGTGGACTCGGTGGGCCGAAGGGCCTGTTTCCACCCTGTATCTCTAAACTAAAGCTAAAAATCAAAAGGTAAATCCTTGTGTGAAATCCAAAAGGCAATAATCATTCAATACTGCACAAAAATGTCAGCTTGGATTATACGATCAGATTAAACTTTCCAGTTTGAACATTCACCCCTTCACCATCAGTATAGGGGGCCCCAGTATGCCCAATCCACAAATGTCAATGTATTCAGGTGTCAGTGATAGCAACTCCCAAACCCATCACCTCTGCCATCTAGTAAGGCAACGGCAGCTCTTCTTGGTGTCTCCCTGTCCTCTTTCAGAAGTGGATCACAACTCTGGAACTTCCTAATCAATTGCACCTCAGGTTTCAGTGTTTCAGAGTGGCAGTTTATCACCATTTTCTCAAGGGCATTTATGGTTGTTTTTAACAGTGACATTAAAGTCGAATGATTTAACTAAAACAAAACAAGTCACCAATTGACAAATACCGGGTGCTATCGTTGCTCTGGGTGTAGCTGCAGCTTCAGCACAGTTGTGTGTGCAGTGCACGCAGTTATTTGACTTCTTGTCTCTTGGATTCCCCTCATTATACTTCACACTTGAAACATGAACAAGGACGAGTTGCACCCTGGCCACTCCCTCTTCTCCCCTCACCCATCAGGCAAAAGGTGAAAACGCACACTTCCAGATTCAGGGACAGTTTCTTCCCAGCTGTTATGAGGCAACTGAACCATCCTACCACAACCAGAGAGCTGTCATGAACTACCATCTAACTCATTGGTGACCCTGGGACCAGACGTTGCTGGCTTTACCTTGCATTAAATGTTATTCCCTTATCATGTATCTATACATTGTAAATGGCTCAATTGTAATCTTGTATTGCAAGGGTTCCCAACCTGGGGTACATTTCGTCTACACACACTTGGCAATAAACTAAACTAAACTGAACAACCTATAAATTCTTGTGTGGCCTCACTATTCATCCTTTTATGAGGATCATTAAGATCAACCTTTTAGTCCTAAGATTAATACAGGGTTGTGCTGTCCAGAGTTCCCACACAACAGAAGATGCTTGCAGAGTTTGGTAGTTCTTTAGGAATAGACAGTCTGGCAAACCATATTAAATCTTGTTTTGCCATTTTTATATTAGCAAATTTAGTCCAAACCTATCTCCGGTTAATAATGTAGGAAGGAACTGCAGATGCTGGTTTAAACTGAAGATAGACACAAACAGCTGTGAGTCAGACAGCAAGCATATCTGGAGAAAAGGAATAGGGTCTCGACCCGAAACGTTATCTATTCCTTATCTTCAGAGATGCTGTCTGATCTGCTGAGTTGCTCCAGCTTTTGTGTCTATCATCAGGTTAATAATATTTGTTTTAAATGTTTTACTGTAGACAGAGTTTTAAATGCTATTTCCAGTTTTTTTAAAAAGGACAATGCTACTGGTGTGGACGGCAGGTCTCTAAATTGGATTTGCAAAAAGGACATCAACACATTAACTGCAATGTATTGTTCATGGGTTTGATGTGACAGAATTCCAGCTTGTGTCACGAACTATCGCCTCCAGCCCCACAGCAGTCGAAAAAGCCACCCGGCCGGTGTTTAAACATTTGCTTGTATGTCTGGACCGTACATAGGCCGGGCATTCATAAGCTGGGGACGATCTGTATTCTTTCCTATGTTACTTTTCTGTAGTTTAGTTTATAGATACAACACGGAAATAGGACCTTCGGCCACCCGAGTCCGCATCGACCAGCGATCCCCGCACGCTAACACTATCCTACACACTCTAGGGACAATTTATATTATATCAAGCCAATTAACTTACAAACCTTTACGTCTTTGGAGTACGGGAGGAAACCGAAGGTCTTGGAGAAAAGCCACGCAGGTCACGGGGAGAATGTACATACTGCATACAGACAGCACCCGTAGCCAGGATCGAACCGGCATCTCTGGCGCAGGAAGGCAGCAACTCTACCGCTACGCCACCATGCCACCCTAACTATTAAGGTTTTTTTCTTTTAAAGGCAATATTTATGTAAGTAGCAACAGCCACAGAAGGGGAATCATTTCCAGCATTTGTGTTTTTGTGATTACAGCCTTTGGGACATTGCCAGCCTGAACGGACATTACCTATTGTCATGGTTTGGTCTACGTACATTAGTAATACTAATCTGGCACTTCTATCTTCAAATCCAGTTAACATTTTCATGTCTTCTGTTGTTCATTGTTTATTTTCATGCTGTCAGATCATAGTTGTTGGAAAGTTTGAAATGTATGACATTTTATTATTCATGTTTCCGGCTCTGCTTATGGTTTTATCAATACATAAGAAAGCAATAGGGCTGCAAATCACTTGAAATTCAAAAAGTAGGATATTTATTCTTGCCGAATACTAAGGAAATCATGTCACTACTAGTTTGCTTTGTAATTCAATCACCACTGTACATGAACCAGGTGCAGAAACCTGTACACCAGAGGAACAAAGTCCATGAAGAATGAAATAAGCTTTCATGTCACTTTGTTAAGAGAAATGTGCTTTACATTTTGCAGTTTTTGAAGCATAAACATTCAGACGTTAGTGGTTATCAGCACATCACTGGACAAAGGGGTGAAATATAAGGTGGATCTTGTACTCCTTATTTCATTAAATGATTTGCATGTTCTATATTTTTATCATTTTGCTTTTCAAAGGAGGCTAATAGATAGATATGCCATTTATTGTCATTATACATGTACAGTGTGATTTTTTAGTCGACTGCCGGCGAACACAACTTTGAAATTCACCGAAGTCAGCACCAGCGACAACCTACGTCACCTGGCGACACCCTACGACAGGTCAGCAACCTACGGCCCCCGGAATCATCCGGCCCGCAGGCAGATTTTTCCCCCCTAATCATCCGGCCCGCAGGCAGATTTCCCCCCACCCCCCGTAATCATCCGGCCCGCCGAACGCGGCCAAGCTCTGGCTGTACCGTATCCTGCGCAAAGCTGCCGGCACGGCCACGCACCTTCTGCGAACACGTTTAAGAAATAACTGCAGATGCTGGAAAAATCGACGGTAGACAAAAATGCTGGAGAAACTCAGCGGGCGAAACATGCAAGGATTGCATGAGGCTGCCTCACCCGCTGAGTTTCTCCAGCATTTTTGTCTACCTTCTGTGAACACGTGATTTGATGCCTGCCATCCGGGGTGGGATGGGGGTGGGATCCATGTGTACACGTGATAGATGTGGCCCGCCATCCGCTCACAGACATGCGTCCCGGCCCCTATGCAGAACAAGGTTGCCCACCCCTGCCCTAGGACATCCTGGCGACAACCAACGACAGCTCATTTGGCATCAAACCCAAGGTCGCCACTGTTGACGAAAAATTTGCAACATGTTGAAAACCAGAAAGATGCTACGACTCTTTGGGCGACTGAGGAGGCTACTCACGACCATACAGACGACACCCCAGCGACCACCAGTGTCGCCTAAAAAGCCGCCTCAGTGGGACAGGCCCATTACTGTCATTTCAGTTGTGATCTACTTTGCTAGATTATACAATGCAATAATGGTAAGAATTTATCCCAATTTTACATTTGTTCTTTCAATAGAGTATAACTACGTGTGACTAGTTAATGCTTTGGAATTTGAATCAAACCTAGTGAACAAACAATGGCATCATTTAATTTGCTGGATCTGAAGGAAACCCGCAGTATATAGGGAGAGGATAACATTGAACTAATGTATTGGATGAGTGCTTGATCATCAACCTGGGCCCACTGGGTCAAAGGGCCTCTTTCCAGGCTGTATCTTTCAATCAATTAATTTGACTTTTGGCTGACACTGAGTCTTTGCCTCTTCAGTTCAGTTTAGTTTATTGTCACGTGTACCGAGGTGCAGTTAGAAAGCTTTTGTTGCGTGCTCTCCAGTCAGCAGAAAGACAATACATGATTATAATCGAGCCATTTACAGTGTACAGATACATGATAAGGGAATAACGTTTAGTGCAAGGTGAAGCCAGCAAAGTCTGATCAGGGATAGTCCGAGGGTCACCAATGAGGTAGATAGTAGTTCAACACTGCTCTCTGGTTGTGGTAGGATGGTTCAGTTGCCTGATAACAGCTGGGAAGATACTGTCCCTAATTCTGGAGGTGTGCGTTTTCACACTTCTATACCTTTTGCCAGTTGGGAGAGGGGAGAAGAGGGAGTGTCCCGGGTGCGACTCGTCCTTGATTATGCTTCCATCCTTGCCGAGGTATAAATGGAGTCAATTGCCTGCCTACGTATAACACTATATTAAATACTTTATTTTCTACAAAGGTCTGGGGATGTAACGATCAAATTGGAGGTTCACTTCGGGTATTCTCTTCAAGGTCCACCTTTGAGAACCTTTGAGAACAAATACAGCAATAGCTTTGTCTGAGAAGTCTCAAAGGTTGAGAATTGTCAAATCTGCTTGAGATAGTTAAAGTGGAGCTTTTTCACAAGCACTATAGCAAACACGACATCTTTAGTTCTATGTGAATAGAATTGAATGGACATGTCTTGTTTCCTTTCCAGCATGTTCATGGCTGGATAGAGGTAATTTATATGCAATGTAACAGAACTCGGGTTCTGAGTTGAATTGAGATCTAAATGGGAGACCAGATGTTGATGTCATGTTACCCTGTGGCAATGTATTTATCCTGAAGGCGAGTGGCACAGGGAAACTCTACTCTATCTTTGTACACGTTGGTAGTTACAGACCAGTGTCCAGCTGCAGAGACAAGCTGTTCTTGCACTGAGACACAGTGCTGAATGCTAAACTGTAAATAAAAGTATGCTGGCAGATTAAACAATTAAGCCCAGGAACGACTTATTTTCATATCAGCAAAGCACTCTTTGGATGGTTCTTCATTTTTTAATTTATTTTTAGTTTAAAATAATTTATATTATTTTTCTGTTATTGTATGGCTGACCCCTGCATTATTGGAGGGTAGGGGAGTTAAGTATCATAGAAAATGTTTCATGATTTCATGTAACACAAAGCCATGTTATCTGTGCAAGTGTCAAGAAATGTGTGTTGAAAATCTTGTGCTGATTTACTTTATTCATCTTTATCTATCTACCTATTTATCAAAGTGATTTTTTTTTTCATATCTAAAATTGATGGGTAGTTGTTTGTGAATATTGTACAGGTGAATTTCCATAACTCGAACTGCCATAATGAGGTGGTTGACTTGTACATGTGGTTACTGAGTACACAACCTCGATTTGGCTAATTAAGTCGGCACTTGAAACCGCTATTCGATTTTCATTCATCATTGGTAATCTTGTGGACATGTATTAGATTACTGAAGAAATGATGTGGTGCATAAGTAGGAGAGGAAGTGGAAGTAAAATTGAATTGGCATTGTTATCCTATTATTGTCACGTGTACTGAGATACGCTGAACAACTCTGTTTGCTCTGCTATCCAGTCAGATTATACGATACACAAGTACAATCAAGTCATTGCACATGTACATCAGGTAGTGCAAAGAGAAAAGTACTAGTGTGCAGAATACAGTGTTATAGCATTACAGTTAAAATATACAGAGAAAAAAGTGCAAGGGTTACTATGAGGTAGGTGGGGAGGTCGGAACTACACCATAGCTTATGGGAGGACCATTCAGTCGTCTAATAACAGTGCGTAAAGGCTGTTCCAGAATCTTGTTGTCGTTTCAAGCTTTTGGTTCTTCTCTGGGGAGAAGAATGGATGTAAATGGGGGTGCAAAGAACGGTGTAAAAGGTCCTTGATTATGTTGGCTTCTTTTCCGAGGCATTGGGAGTTGTAGATGGAGTTGATTGGGGGAGGATGGTGAGGGGGGGGGGGGGGAGGAGGGGCTAGATTATGTGATGGGCTGGGCTTCATCCACAATTGAGCCTTTTTTTTCCATCGAGGGCTGAGTTCTCACCAAACCAAGTAATGATGCATCTCATTAGGATGCTCTCTACGATGCATCTGTAAAAATTGGTAAATGTCTTTGGGGACATGCCAAACTGTTATGATTGGAGTTGAGCAGGTTAGTTCAAGAACCTGATAGTTGTAGGAAAGTGGCTGTTTATTTACTACGGATTTTTTTTTTCTTTGTTTGTTAATTATATAATCTATTGAGAACTGTATTTACAAACCTGTGGTGCTGCTGGAAGTAAGAATTTCATTGCTCTGTTTCAGTACATATGACAATAAAACACTCTTGACTCTGTCCCTGAACCTTGTGTTGTGCTGCCTCGGGCTTCTTTACCCTTGTGCCTGATGGTAGCAGCAAGAAGAGGACATGGCCCCGATTACACCATTTTGAGGCAGTACTTCATGTCGATGCTTTAGATGGAGGTGCGGGCTAAGCTTAAGTTGGACCAGGCTCAGTCCACTATTCTCTGCCACTTCTTGCATTCCTTTGCATTGGAATTACTGAAAAAAAAGG
This sequence comes from Leucoraja erinaceus, assembly GCF_028641065.1. Lineage (NCBI taxonomy): Eukaryota > Metazoa > Chordata > Chondrichthyes > Rajiformes > Rajidae > Leucoraja > Leucoraja erinaceus. The sequence continues at coordinate 72,193,339 of NC_073384.1, read as the reverse complement.
CTCAATTGTGGATGTAGCCTCGACATAACCAGTCAGGATAGGTGGTAGACAAAAATGCTGGAGAAACTCAGCGGGTGAGGCAGCATCTATTGAGCGAAGGAATAGGTGACGTCGGCAATCGGTTATGTGAAGAAGGGTCTCGACCCGAAACGTCATCCATTCTTTCTCTCCAGAGATGCTGCCTGTTCCACTGAGTTACTCCAGCATTTTGTGCCTATAATAGGTTACGTGTCCTGCCAGAGAAGCATTGTCTAGAACTGAATACAGTTCTGCAGATGGATAATAACCAGAGCGTTTTGCATAGTCATCACCCCTAGCAGGAACATGTAAGAAAATTCCCTGGATGAAGATTAAAAAGCAGTTATAGTAAAGTGTAGATATTAGAATAACACAAAATGAAAAACATATCCCACGTGTATCACTGTGTTTAAAATTCAAACAACTATAATGGCATTTAAAAATGCGATCCACAATTGTTGACTTTATGTATGTAATCAAATTGTGGAGATAGTCGATACTGAAACGGAGGCTCAATTAAAAAAATTGCAGCATGAACATCTAATAATGTGAATTTCATTATGTCTGTGTGTGAGGGTTAACAATGGCTAATGAAAATTAAGAAGCATTAAACTATTAAGTCTACAATTTTATAGTTTATCTCTTTCACCCGTCTTAAATAATTGAGTAGCATTGGGCATTTACTTATCCAAAGGAAGATCAAATGTGCTTTTGAATTCATAACAGTACAATTTATTTCCTGTATGAGGTACTGGTATTCGACTGATTTAAATCCCATGCTCTTCATGTTAAAAATCAGTAAGTTCCTGCACTAGATGTGCTTTATATTTTGCATATATTTCTGATAATTTAACCTATAACCAAACTGATAAAAATATCTGTAGAAAGCAACTGCTGCTGGTTGACACAAAAAGCTGGAGTAACTCAGTGGGTTAGACCGCATCTCTGGAGAGAAGGTGGCGTTTCGGGTCGAGACCTTTCACAATGCATTTTGTGTCCATTGCCCATAATGCCATGTAGTCGATAGAAGTCAACAGCCCATCCATTGAAGTTCAATTAGCAATGTTACAACATTTTGAGATTTAAAAAATCAAGTCTGCAATTTATCCCATCAGATAAAGCACAAAAATAAGTTTAATTTGACACCTAATTCACTTTCATATCTTCAGTATTAAAAAAGTTATGGCCATTTTCATACTCGGAAATTAGCATCTTGTTCCCTATTGATTTTCCATTGACTTAACACAAAAGCTGTGATCGAGGACAGTGAAATGGCCATAACTTTCTTAAAAATTAAGAGAACTGAAAGAAATTTTCAGTTATTGTAGTTTGAAGCATTCTGAAACAAATATGAAACAATCTTATTTGGATGACCTGAAATTAAAGCATAAAGCATATAATTAGTTAGTTACCCAATTGTAGCTAATTTCAAACTTCAATTACTAGATCTAAATATCTATCCATTTCTTAAGAAAAGATTAACATTTTTAAATAGCCTGTGTCCAAATAACATTCACAAAGAATTCACAATTAAACATGATTTTTAAATCTCATTTACATTAATTTATAGGCCAAATGGAAGGAATTTAGTGTTCAATTGTTGTAAATTAATGGCCATTTAAATCAGCTTTTGAGTAGGATCCTGTGGAACTCTGTGGAACGCGCTGGTTGAAAACGTTTCCATTGCGGTGAATTTGTACCCCAAATGCCCAGAAAAATACTGCGGGATTTTAATGGGGCTACTCGCAACATAAAACTTTGTATAAAGGGATCTTAAGAAGCCCTTTTTAATGTAAAAATAAACAACCTACCTTCCGTTGTCCCCTGTATGAGATCCGACCCGTTGTCGGCGGTTGCGGGTTTAGAGGATAATTTTTAACCTACTATAACAATTAAATTAACCAATTAAATTTAAAAATAGCTCCAGCGAAAGAATCTCCCAACGATTTTTCGTCAGCAACTAAGTAGGCTGAACAAGCTCGATTTGAATAGCCTAGGGAAAATCGCGTTTTAAACCCGCCCCCCTCTCAACGGCGCCAAAATCACGCACACGGGCTTGGACAAATCTGCAGCGACGCTTAAGGTAGGTTTTGCAACATACCTAGTTCAATACTATCTTTTTGTCTGAAAGCACATTTACTCGGTCTTCTAATTTTTATTTAACATTAAATAGGTATATATTTATTACACCTATAATGGAGAATCTTTCTTGTAGAAACGCTCTAATAAATGGAAGCTGTCCGGCATGAGTGCAGGAAGTGGAATTTAAAATGTTCTGATTGAAGTTTTTGTTCTTTAAATTATAATAATGTGAAGCCTGTTAGTTAATGAATTGTTGGGCAAAACACAAAACACTGGAGGATTTCAGCGGGTCAGGCAGCTTCTATAGAGAGAATGAATGGACAGCACTTTGGGTGGGGACCTTTAATTGTTAGCGTTTTTTCTTCTTCTGTCATTTACTGGACACCCTTTGAATTACAATACAAACCTCCCCATGCCTGTTTTCCAGTCGGACAGCATCTCTGGAGAAAAGGAATAGTTGAAGTTTCGGGTTGAGACCCTTCTTCAGACTGAGAGACAGGGGAAAGGGAAATGAGAGACATAGACGATGATGTAGAGAGATATGGAACAAATGAATGAAAAGAAAGTAACGATGATAAAGGAAACAGGCCATTGGTAGCTGTGTGCTGGGTGAGAACGAGTTACAGACAATGAGACTCAACAAGATGACTTTGAAGCTGATACGACTTGGATGGGAGAGGGATGGAGAGAGATGGGATGCAAGGGTTAATTAAAGTTAGAGAAATCAATAATTATACCACTGGGTTGTAATCTGGCCAAGCGAAATATGAGATGCTGTTCCTAATAAATATGTTTTAATGAAGCATACAATTTCCTAACTTATCTTTGTGTTACCTCACGTACCTTTTCTGTCTGGTTTACTTTTTATAATGTTAGAGACATTGAATCAGCAAAGGTGATTCAATATTGGAATGAAACCATCAGAATATACAATCCATATTGTAACTCATATTGGCATTATATCAATGCAGTAATTGTGTTAACAAATAATGACTGAGATTGCATAATGGATGTGCAATATTTGAAAAAGTTTGTTGGATGTGTTCATATTTTATATGTGTTCACTAGTACCTTAAGGTCACCACAAAAATCAAGAACTTTTATTTATTCATAAGGTGTTTCATTATTTTATCAGAATGTCACAAAACCACACTTTAGACCTTAGAGATGCAGGGTTGAAACAGGCCCTTCAGCCCATCAAGTCCACGCTATTCAACATTCACCCCACACAGTAACACTATCCTACACACTAGGGACAATTTACAGTTTTACCAAAGCCAATTAACCTACTAACCCGCACGGCTTTGGAGTGTGGGAGGAAACTGGGGAGTACCCGGTGAAAAACCACGTGGTCACAGGGAGAACGTACAAACTCTGTACAGACAGCAGTCTGTCAGGATCGAAAAGCCAGGTCTCTGGCGCTGTAAGGCAGCAACTCTACCACTGCGCCAATGTCCACACACTGCACAACAACTCTCGAATAAGCTCTCTCGATTTTAATATAAATTCAGATAGATAACGCACTAATCATAGGAGAATGGAAAATGTTTACAGATGTCTTATCAACAGTAGCATCTAATTTTGGTCAGATAATCATAACGAATGGAACACTGGGATGTGGCGCATGTTTGAGTGGGATATCTGAGCTGTTAGTTGTTGTAGAACTTGGGATTATCTTTCTCTGAACTCCAGAAAGCTTTTTGACGGTAAAGGTAAAATGCATGATAGTTTGTGTATGCCTTCAAAGATAAACCAGGAACATGAGCTCCACCTGAATACTTAGATTTAAATACTGTTCAAAGGATGGTGCTTGGGTGGAAAAGCATAAGATGTGAATGATTTAAGGGCTATCCATTTATTCAGGTCAGGGTGGCACTGTGGCGCAGCGGTAGAATTGCTGCCTTACAGCGTCGGAGACCCGGGTTCGATCCCAACTACAGGTGCTTGTCTGTAGAGAATTTGTATTTTCTACCTGTGACCACGTTGCTTTTCTCCCACACTCCAAAGACGTACAGATTTGTAGGTTAATTGACATGGTATAAATGTAAATTGTCCCGCGTGTGTGTGGGATTGTGTTAATCGTAGTATGTTTTGCAACATACAAAGAATTTGATTTGCCGTACAGTCATACCAATAATGCAACAAGGCACACAACTACGTAAACATTTAACATAAACATCCATCACAGCGGCTCCTCCACATTCCTCACTGTGATGGAAGGCAATAAAGTCTTGTCTTCTTTCCTCCTCTTCTCCCGCAGTCAGGGGAGTTGAACCATCCGCAGTCAGGACGATTGAAGCTCCCGCAGCCGACGAGAAGCCCCCACGTCGGGGCGATCGAAGCTCCCTGTGCTTGGAGCTTCCGAAGTCAGTTGCTAACCAGGGACTGCCAGCTCCACGGTGTTAAGTCCGCAAGCTCCCACAGTTGGAGCTCCCAAGGTCCCAGCTCCACGATGTTAGGCCGCAGTGGGGACGGAGATCCGACACGTAAAACGTAGCATCTCCGTCGAGGAAAGAGATTAAAAAAAGTTTCCCCACCCCCCCACAAAAAAAAACGAAAGATAAACTAAAACATATATTTTACAACAAACTAAAAACACAAAGAAGGAAAAAGATGAGACCAGGGACCGCGAGTTCCACGTTGTACGCCGCCCACTGATAATGTGCGGGGGCTGCTGTTCAGTGTGGATTCAGTGGACCGAGGGACCTATTTCTCTAAACTAAAAAAACAAAAAAAAATGCCTCCAGCTCAATTACTTTCTGAGGCATTGTCAAAGAATTTGCACATTAGGTTCCCACCAAGATTGGATGATGCATATTCACTGTTGCTTGAAGACAAATATTGGCTGGGGTACTGCAAATGCAACCTACTGTGTTTTAATGGTTTTTGTTCTATCGATTTGAAAAAGGAGGCATCCTTTACAATCCTGGCTAATCTTACTGTTGGAAAATCTGACGTTTGATGATCATTGTTTAAAAAAAATACTCTCAATCAAATCCAGAATTTCACAGATATGTGAGTTTTTTGCAATCATTAAGCTGTAGTAATGAATGATTATTCCGAACCCCTTTGCGAGTAAATTTCTCTTTCTGTAAAGATCTGCTTCCTCAACTTACAAGTGATCTACTTATACATTCAACCTTAATATTTGTTTGATATATGTGGCTAATCTCAAACCACTTAATGTTCCTGCTGAAGAGTAGTAAATGTATTTATTTTTTATATTTTTATTTTATTTTTTTTAATTTATTTTATTAGAAGTAGACATAAATGTAGTCATATTTAGGGAAATCAACATTACTAAACATAAGATAGACACAAAATGCTGGAGTTACTCAGCGGGACAGGCAGCATCTCTGGAGAGAAGGAATGGGTGACGTTTCGGGTCGAAACCCTTCTTCAGACCAACTAAACATAAATCTTGACTGCCAGCTGCTGATTCCATGTAGAATCTATTCCATGCTGCACAGCACGACGGAGAGATTCTAGATCTCCATAAGGTCTCTATGTTGGCCGTTCAACTCATTGCGCATTTGTTTAAGTCAAATTTTTCCCTGTCATGAGGAGATGCAACTGCTCGACACACCCACATCAATTCCTGGTAAAAAGCGACATTGTGATGGACATTGAAATCCTCACTGAAGGTGCTTTCTGGGGCTTCTCTACCCTATAAGCTCATTTATTCATCAAGTAGGAATTACTCATACATCAGTTGAAGAAGCCAATGGCTGATAATCACTTGTGACCTGATGCCAGGACGTATAGCATCTCATGTCAATGTTGCAGAGTCTTTGGATCACTCCATCCTGTTGGACCTGTTCTGCCCATTGAATGAATTGTTCCCGGGATACTGACTAAGGAGCGTGAGTTATGAGCTGGAAGCTGTGATTGAAAATGATGATGTCAGATTGATGCTTGGCTAGCCCATGGGTCAGTGCTCCCAGTTTTGGCATATTCCTTACATTGATGTCATTAAGGACGATTCATGGGATGACAGAGCTGCATTTGTCTTTGTCATATTCATTGCTAAGGTTGGTGCTGGGTGATTCCCTGGTTTTGTTATTATTGCTTTTTACAGTGACGTTGAAGCAAAACATAGGTCCGACCAGATTACCTTTCCTAAAGGAGATTGATGAACCAGCTCAGAGTTCCAATCGATTAGGGAGTCACCATCACCAAAACAGAATTCATTTATTTAATTGAGTGAATGTATTTAATTTACTGATTTTAAATTCCCCAGCCGCCATTGTGGGATTTGTACTTGTCTTTATGGATTATTGGTCCAACCACCTACATTTTGAATGCATAATTCTCCTGTACTTTTAAAGATTAGGGTGGCACAGTAGAGCTACTGCCTTACAGAGCCAGAGATCCGGGTTTGATCCCGACTACAGATGCTTGTCTGTATGGAGTTTTTACGTTCCCTCCGTGACCTGCGTGGGTTTTCTCCGAGATCTTTTGTTACCTCCCACGCTGCAAAGACGTACAGGTTTTGTAGGTTAATTGGCTTGGAATAAATGTAAAACTATTCCTGGTGTGTGTAGGATAGTGTTAGTGTGTGGGATCATTGGTCGGTGCGGACTCGGTGGGCTGAAGAACCTGTTTCTGCTCGGTATCTCTAAATAGAAACATAAACATTCTATAAAGAATAATATGAATACCATACTTTGGATGCGCTTATTCTTGATATGGTGGTAAATATGCCATCTTATTTGTACATCACAAATGAATGAAAAGCAGATAAGGGACCATCTAAATTCTTTACTTGCGAACAAAGAAAAAAATGCATTGCCATTTTTCAAATGGTGCTACGTAATCTTTTAGATCCAGCAGTTCAATGTCTTGTCCAAAATGAAATAACTCCAACATCGTTTGTTGTTCTCTTGAACTGAAGTGTTCGCCTAGTATGTACTACAGGTAATTCTGTAATAGCATGTGTTTCCGTAACATGAATTGGTTATAATATGAGTGATGAATTATTTGCATTCGATTTGTTCCAGGCCGGTTTGTTTACAGTGCGATTTTGATCAGAAACTAGAGAACCAATTAGAGTTACTTTGAGATCGAAAAGCACAAAAAAAAGCTCTTGTATTTAGACAGTATGGGTAGAAAAACCTGTTTCCATGTAACCTCCCTGCAGTAATCAGACATCTTAAGAACACAGCTGCAACTTTAACTGCAGATTTGTCATTGAAATTGACAAGCAGTCATGTCATAAACAGGCCCTTCGGCCCAACCTGCCCACACTGACCAACAATGTCCCAGCTACACTAGTCCCACTTGCCTGCACTTGGCCCATATCCCTTTAAACCTGTCCTATCCATGTACCTGTCTAACTGTTTCTTAAACGATGGGATAGTCCCAGACTCAACTACCTCCTTTAGCAGCTTGTTCCATACACCCACCACCATTTGTGTGAAAAAGTTACCCCTCAGATTCCTATTAAATATTTCCCCCTTCACCTCTGGTCCTTGATTCCCCTACTCTGGGTAAAAGATTCTATTCATCTACCCGATCTATTCTTCTCATGATTTTGATTATAAGATTGCCCCTCCTCCTCCTGCGCTCCAAGGAATAGAGACCCAGCCTACTCAACCTCTCCCTGTCGCTCACACCCTCTAGTCCTGGCAACATCTTCATAAATCTTTTCTGAACCCTTTCAAGCTTGACAGTGTCTTTCCTATAATATGATGCCCAGAACTAAACACAATACTCTAAATGCGGCCTCACCAACTTCTTATACAACTGCAACATGGCCTCCCAACTTCTAAACTCAATACTCTGACTGATGAAGGCCAGTGTGCCAAAAGCCGTTATCACCACCTTATCTACCTGCGACTCGACCTTCAAAGAACACTTGTACTCCTAGATCCCTCTGATCTACAACACTCCCCAGAGGCCTACCATTCCTACCCATGTTAGACTTCCCAAAATGCAACACCTCACACTTCTCTGTATTAAACTCCATCAACCATTCCTCAGCCCACCTGGCCAATCGATCCAGATCCTGCTGCAATCTTTCATAACCATCTTCATTACCTGCAAAACTACTCACTTTTGTATCATCAGCAAACTTGCTAATCTTGCCCTGTATGTTCTCATCCAAATCATTGATGTAGATGACAAACAGTAACGGGCCCAGCACCGAATCCTGAGGCACACCACTAGTCACAGACCTCCAGTACGAGAAGCAACCTTCCACCATCACCCTCTGCTTCCTTCCATGAAGCCAATGTGCTGTCCATTCAGCTATCTCTCCTTGGATCCCATGCGATCTAACCTTCCAGAGCAGCCTACCATGTGGCACCTTATCGAATGCCTTACTGAAATCCATGTACACAACTTGTCTATTGACATTTGTGCAACAATACCTTATTAAATAATGTAACATGCAGCCTTTTTTAGTATTTTTAGATTGCAGGAACATAAATAAACTTATTGCTATTGAAAAAAACGTTTTTTTTTAATCATGCATAAAAATAATCTTGTAATTGCGATTCTGAAACACTGAGCCCGAACCCCCTTTCCCCATTGACATATTTATAACATGATTTTTTTACAACACACGGTTTCTTAGGAACATAACTATTGTGTTATAGAGGCATTTAAGAGGTTTTTAGATAGGCACATAAATATGTCGGAAATTGTGGAGGTTGGGGTGGGGATATGGATCATGTACAGGCACAGAAGATTAGTTTTACTTGGCAACATGTTGGGCAGGGACATTGTGGGCCAAAGGGCCTGTTACTATAATGTGTTGCTGTTTGTTCTGTCTGTGTTAACCTTTACAATTAATTTATTCTTTGTCACGATTGACATTTGGAGCTTTGCAAACATGACTTGTTTTATACACTCTGCTGTAAAATTCACTTTATTTGTAGTCCAAAGATCGGTGTGGATTTGGTGGATACAGAAAGTGATAAACTGGAAGTGTTATATTTTGTCGGTAGCTTTTTCAATTCAACTATTCTGCCAGTATTCTGGTGATAAATATTTCAATCCACCTTGCTGTTGACAGGAATTTAGCTTGGATCTAAAAATCTTGGAGGTAGTTCAAGGAATTTGGAGAAATAAAAGTAGTTAGGCAATGAATCTCAATAGAAAGCTTTTTCACGATTTAAGAGCCTTGTACATCCCACTAATGATGTTTACAATGTGCCAAGTCAGAGGTGACAAGGAACAAGTAAAGCTTTCTGCAGTTGAACCTGTCCGTGCTTACTTAGTTTAATGTGGTTCAGAACATGCTTGGAGGAAGAACAAGGGACAGGTTCTATGAGAACCTTACTTGTGTTTGAAATACATGACATTTGAGGAAATCCCAGAAAAGCAAGCACTAAGGAAATTCCGATGACCTGTAATTCTTCCCTTCCCACATGAAGTATTATTTACTAGCCTGACTTGATCAAAAATGACTTGAATCCGAACAGAATCACCAAATTTATGAGTATTTTGCAAGCTACATGAGTGGTAGTAATGTTTGCTTAACATTAGTAGGATTAGGTAGATCCTGTTCCATTTCCAGAAGAACCACAAATATATTCATTACAACTAGTGCAACTCAGCGGCACGGTGGTGTAGCAGTAGAGCTACTGCCTTACAGCGCCAAAGACCCAGGTTCGATCCTGACTACGGGTGTTTGTCTGTATAGAGTGTGTACCTTCTCCACGTGACCTGCGTGGGTTTTCTCAGAGGTCTTTGGTTACACCTAAACTCCAAAGACGTACAGGTTTGTAGGCTGATTGGCTTGGTATAAAGGTATCTTGGTAGAAATAGAAACATGAGAGCTTGTAAAGGCCTTTTTTTTAAATACTTACCTTGCAAGTGAATTATTGCAACAAGGAAACTGCTGGAAACCCACAGTGGGGCATTTGTGGAGTACAATGCTACATAATCCACGAGCAGACCATTAGGTAACCTTCTCCATGACCTGACCCATTGAGTTTTTCTACCATTTTCTGCTTTTCAGATTTTCAGCACCAGGAATACTTTTAATATGTCCTACATGTTTGATACAATTCAGAAGGCTGGGAGATATCTAATGCGGCAATTGTTGATCTTCCTTTTAAAAACTCTTTTTACAAGGCATGTTGAAACATAAGACTTTTCCCTGGTGCTCATTGCTTTCAAGTGCAGAGTACAACATATCAATGCATTCTCTATTCTCTACACATCAGGAGCTGGTGTAAAATGTAAAAATTGTTCTTAGTGTGTAGGGATAGTGTTAATGTGCGGGGATTGTTGGTTGGTGTGGACTTGATGGGCTGAAGGGCCTGTTTCTGTGCTGAATCTCTAATCTAAACCAAACTAAACAATCCTCTTCCAGTGTATTTGCCTAATGTCTTGATTTCAGGTCCATAGTTCACTCTTTTCTGAACTAGTGAGGTTACATTTACGATCTTGCAATCTGTAGGTGCCATTCTTTATTTAATCTATTGGAAGATGAGAACTGGTGCATCCGCTGTCTCGACAAGCCCTGTGTTTAAGTCATCAAGTCCTGGGGCTTTAATGGCTTTAAATCCCATTAAATTCTCCAATACTGATTTTGTACAAATGCTCCCTTATTTTGAGCTCTTCATTCAATTTAGACCGGTAGTTCTCTAAATTTGTGTGGTTTCCTGCATTGACTGTGAAGACTAACAAAATATTGGTTTAATTTTTCTACCATTTCCTTATTCCCCAAATTACAATTAAAACACAAAGTGCTTTTGGCCATAACTCCAGGATAAGCGCTCAACTAAGAAAAACCAAGCCCAAAGCCAAAGTATTATCGAACTAAATTCACCAACTTACAATGAATGTGCAATTCATATGAAATGAATCCATATGCAAAAAAACCTCAGCTACCTACATATTAATTCTCTTTAAAAAAAAAGACAACTCCTGTAGATGCAAGTATATCATTGGTATTTTGTTGCATTAGGCACACGACACCTCAGGGAGGCTCAACAGTTGGTTCTGGCATCCCAGAACAACTTGCCCTCAATACCTGCTCTCACCACCTATGCTACCAGTATCTACTCAATAAAGGAAGCTGCAGCCACTTAGCTCACTCTAACATATGCTAAACACCTGCATCCTATTTTCCACTAATCCTAGCCCATTATTAAGCTTGTAACACCACAAATATCCCTTGCATAAGACCGGGCAACACTTGCACAGACTACAATTACAAAGAAATACACATACTCTTTGCCCCCCAACGGACAGCATTTCTTTTCTCCACCAAATCCACCTACTGCCTTGCTCTGCTGCTCTGCTGCTTACAGCCAATAAAATTCTTTCTATTTTGCTTTGCAACCTCTTCATCTTCTTGCATATAACGTGCACAGCCTAAAGTTGTAGATCAACTTGTTCTATTTGATCTTGTTTGTGCACATCGGTTTGATTGCATTAGTCGAAACAGGGGGGACCTTGTGAAGGTTGCAATCTCCCTCCCTGCTCTACAACTGAAGTGATTTGTCCCTGAATGATTCTGTGAAATGCCTTCTGCCCTCAAAAGTCCTGGAGAGATATAGTACGGGATCAGGCCTTTCAGCAAACAGGGTCCATGCTGATCATCAATTTTCCATTTTTATTCTCCCCGTTCTTCATCAACACTCCCCGATTCTACTCTTCGTCTAAATGTGAAGTGTAACTAACAATAGCCAATCAGTCTCCCAGCCTACACAGCTTTGGGATGAGGGAGAAAAATTGAGTTGCAGGAGATACAGAGAGAACACACAGACTCTGCAACAGGGTCAGAATTGAACCCAGGACTCTGGCGTTGCAGCTGGAGTGGAGTATTGTGGAGTAGATTTACCAGTTTAGTTCATGAGTTCTTTGCTTCTGTACTCAATGCTTGATTTATATGCCTCTCCGTTTCCTTCTCCTATTGCCTCTTCTTGGCCTCTCTCCAAAATGCAACACCTTGCATTTTTCTGCATTGTTTTATTTGCCAAATGCCCAGCATATCCTCTTGATTTGTTATTATTCTGTTCACAATACTTATAATTATAATACTTTATAATTATGCCATATACAGCCAAGTCATTACTATTTTGTGAAGAAAAGTAGTCCTGTAACTGATCCGAGGGAAATCACCACTCTGCTTAAGTCCCCTTCGTTCTGTAGAACAATGATTCACAGATATTGTTTCCTGTCATTTAGCTAATTTTCCATTCCGAACTGCCTTTAATTCCATGTGTTTCGGTTTTGATGGCAATCTTACGACCAAATGTTAGAAAAGCATTTACGTACAGCACAGTGGCGGAGCGCCAGAGCTGCTGCCTCACAGCGCCAGAGACGTGGGTTTGATCCTGACCACGGGTGCTGCCTGTACGGAGTTTGTATTTTCTCCCTGTGACCGCATGGGTTTCCACCGGGCACACCCACCTCCTCCCACATTCCAAAGCCGTACAGGTTTGTAGGTTCATTGACTTCTGTAAATTGCCCGTAGTATGTAGGATGCGAGAGGGGGGGATAGCATTGAACTAGTGTACGGAAGATCAATGGTCAGCGTGTTCAATATGGTTTCACCCCAGCATCGCTATTGTTTGACCTGGAAAGTAATTCTTGGAGAAGCCAGCAACAAGTATTATAATCATATTTAAGAAGGAACTGCAGATGCTGGAAAATCACAGGGATACAAAAATGCTGGAGAAACTCAGCGGGTGAGGCAGCATCTATGGAGCGAAGGAAATAGGCAACGTTTCGGCACGAAACGTTGCCTATTTCCTTTGCTCCATAGATGCTGCCTCACCCACTGAGTTTCTCCAGCATTTTTGTCTACCTAGTATTCTAATCATTATTGTTACTGAGAAACAGTCAATACAGTGATCAGTAATTCAATGAAAAATCTTAAAAGGTTGTTTCTATAGGACCTATTATTGGATAATTGAAGCATGGTTTTATTATAATATGGATAAACACCAATTTGGTGTTATGATTGTGTTTATAATTTGTTTGGTGTTTTGTTGTTTTGCGAGCATTGCCACTTTCATTTCACTGCACATCTCGTATGTGTATGTGACAAATAAACTTGACTTGACTTGACTTGACTTGTGACTTTATTTTTTCTTTTTTGCTAGGATTTGTCTGGATCCATTGATGACCTACCAACGGGGACGGAAGGAACTTTAAGTTCTGGCGTGAGTGCTTCAGGATCCTCCAGTGGCCAAGGAGAACAGAGTAATCCTGCTCAGTCTCCCTTCTCGCCCCATGCCTCCCCTCACCTCTCTGGCATACGGGGGCCCTCTCCCTCTCCCGTTGGCTCCCCTGTTGGAAGTAACCAGTCCAGGTCTGGGACCTTGTCCCCAGCAGGTGTACCAGGTAAACTAACCTTTGCTCTATTCTAGTATTGTAGAATGTTATGATATGATACGGTACAACTTTATTCATCCCAGGAGGGAAATTGGTCCGCCAACAGTCATTCAGATTCAGATTCAGATTCAATTTAATTGTCATTGTCAGTGTACAGTACAGAGACAACGAAATGCATTTAGCATCTCCCTTGAAGAGCGACATAGCAAACGATTTGAATTAAAAAAAATAATAAAACACAAGGTACATAAAAAATAATAAAACACAAGGTACATGAAACATGAAATTAAAGTGACGAGTGGAAAGGATTGTGAGATGTGCAAATATTGTGGGGGGGGGAGATAGTCTGTCGGTATAAAAGCAAACGTTCCATCGATTACCATCTCATCCTCTCATGCTGCGATATTTAACCGTGTGTGTTTTAGGATGTCCTTTCTCTGCAAAGTATTACTATTCACAGTTGATGTTATTTCTAAAATGTATTCATTCAAACTTTAATGCCTTTCTGCTGCTCTTTATTGTGAGTATCTGGCTCTGAGAAGAGCATCATTCATTTAATACCCAAACAAAAAAACAAAAACGTGGGTTTTAGAGGTAGGTAGGAGTCGTGAAGAGAATTTTAATAAAATCAAAAAAAAGCTGCATGTGTTGCCAATGCAACATTATATCTATTTCATTTGTAAAATATTACAGACTTTATTTGATATTTATTATAATATTCCGTGGCGTCAGGTACAAAGCTGGGTGGGCATTGACCACACCGACACTCGCAGTCGGGTGAACTCATGTGATTTATTCAATTTTCTGGCATCACGGGAATTATTCAGCTCTGCCATCACAGGTGGTAGAGGTGGTGGCTGTCTAGGGCTTCTATACCATCAGGCCAGTCTTAACCACACAGTGGTTCTGGTGGTCTCAGGTTTGTCCCAGTGGCTCAGTCTTCCTCAAACCCGCAACAAGGGAACACAACTAGCAGGGAGGTGCTGCACTTTAATCTCCCTTTCTTCTTCCTCTCCCCTCTGGCTAGACCAGGGGTGGGGAACCTTTCCATGGTGGAAGGCCGCATTAAGTTAGCTGTAATCTAACAAGGCCGCATCCAAGAAACTTCAATTAGATACACTTCAAAATGTACATTATTTTGTTAAAATAGCCCTCATGACTTACTAATGTTTTAATCGTGGCCGTTAGTCGGGGAGGATTATTTTGTTGACTCTTCTTTTGCTCTTTGGTATTTTAAATACGTTCATTTTAAGATTAAAATAAAATAATAAAAGATGAACAAAAACATATTAATAATAATAAAAAGATTTGTTCGACAAGTCTGAAGAAGGGTTTTTCGGCCCGAAAACGTTGTCTCTGGAACTCTCTGCCACAGAGGGTAGTTGAGGCCAGTTCATTGGCTATATTTAAGAGGGAGTTAGATGTGGCCCTTGTGGCTAAGGGGATCAGGGGGTATGGAGAGAAGGCAGGTACGGGATACTGAGTTGGATGATCAGCCATGATCATATTGAATGGCGGTGCAGGCTCGAAGGGCCGAATGGCCTACTCCTGCACCTAATTTCTATGTTTCTATGTTGTCAATTTCCTTCGCTCCATAGATGCTGCTGCACCCACTGAGTTTCTCCAGCACTTTTGTCTACCTTTGTTCTACAAAATTTGGATTAATTCAAAAGGCCGCACTAAATGGCTTAGACGGGTGCAGGTTCCCCACCCCTGGGCTAGACTGTCTGGGTTTTATAGGGAATAGACTGACAGTGGTGAAGTGGCCAACCAATCTCAACCATGGACTCGGGTATTTGCAATGCTGCTGCGGATTGCACTCTTCTGATCACAGCAACATCCCAAGGAAATTCTCACAGATTTTCTCTATCCCTCAGTGAGCTTTTAATTTTAGATGAAACAAATAATTTATAACCCTTATGTATAATGCTTTACCTGATGTTCCAGCAAGTCCTGAAATAGAAATGAGATCCATTTGTTAAACTCCACAATCAAATCAAAGACTTTATTATAGGAACATGTATGCAGTTGTGTTATGTTTCTCTATGAGAAATGTGGAACATTCAGTTTTGGTGATAACCCGGCCTACTCCCTCATCTTTTTGTCTGGTACATTCTGGCTGTTATCTCCTGCTCTCGCACAGAACTTGAAAGTTAGTTCACCTTGGTTGCCAATGTTTACCCGGCTTTTTCTTTCATCTAGTTTATCTCTGATTCTTTCCTTCTCGTTTGTGACTTCTCCACTATGTTTTATGTAAGTGGCGAGTATAGAGTCTTCACCACCATCCCACGGACTCCCTCAACTATCGTGGTCCAACACAGACTCAGTAGTTTTAGTTTTTAGCTAGGCAGTGTGGAAACAGGCCCTTCAGCCCACCGAGTCCACGATGACTGACAATCTACCGAACCACATCCTACACACACGGGGCAATTTGCAGAAGTTAATTAACCTACATACCTGCACGTCTTTGGAATGCGTGAGGAAACCAGAGCACCTGGAGAAAACCACAAAGTTACAGGAGGAACGTACAAACTCCATGCAGACAGCACCTGTGATCAAGATTGAACCTGGGTCTCCAAGGCAGCAGCAACTCTCCTGCTGCATCAAACATTGTTTTTTTTTTAAACACTTACTTAAAATCTGAACAAACTAGAACGAATAAAATTGCTATAACATACAATTAATATAATGAAGTGACCTAAAATATACAATATAGTTCTACTCCATTATGGCCTTCCTATTCTGTACAGTTGAGGTCCTAACTACACACACTCAGACACCTCTCTCTGACTCTATACAGTCAATGCATTCTGTCCTCATTTCCCAAAGTTTGTCCTAGTTTCCTTATTTTATGATCCAAGAAATCCACAAGTGACAGTTTGATTGACCAAATTTCTCTTTTTTTTCTATTTTTCTTTCATGTTAAACACTTTAAAACAGCACATCAGAGCCGTTTTGTATTTCTGTCATGGCCTAGAACTTTGTTAACATGACCTCATAGCAGAAGAAGAGCGCTAGTGTTTATAAAAACTATACTTGAAGATTTCCTTTCAACTTACAGTTTGCCTTCTTTCTTGGCACTTTACAACCTCAGAACTTCTCAGAAATTATTAACTTCTACATAAATACATTCCTTTAACTGACCATCTCGTGTCTGCTATTTATGTTCTATTTGAGACTTACCCATTGGCGGAAACATCTTAATACATCTTAATGTCAAGTCTTTTTAGGACTGTTTATGTTTGAGTAAGATCACCCTTGTTCTTCTAAACTCCAAAGAGTACAGATCAAACTTTTATTTAAGGGCCTGTCCCACTTTCATGACCTAATTCACGACTCTGCTGAGTTTGCCCATTTCTCATACTTACAGCATGGACATCACAAGGTCATAGGTGGTCGTAGGTAGGTTGTGATGCTAGTCGTAGGTACTCGTGGCATCAAGTAGGTCGGGGCGATTTTTCAACATGATGAAAAATGTCCACGAGTAAGAAAGGTTGTGAAAGTGGGACAGGCACTTTAGCCTTTCTTGATAGGAAAGTCCTTGCATATTTGGAATGAATTCATTCCTCAATTGGCCCCAATGGTAGCATATCAGCCCTTAAATAAGAAAATCAAAATTGTATGTGGTATTCCAGATGAGGCCTAATAAACACCACCATATATAATTGTAGACATACATTGTGGTGTAAGGTAGGTGTTCTGGCTGGTGGTCTTTGATCAGTGGAGTTCCACAGGGATCTGTGCTTGGACCTGCTGTTTGTGATATGTCTAATTGTCCCGGATGTAAATGTAGATGCATTGATGAGTGAAGGGCCTGTCCCACTTGGGCGTAATTTGCGCGTCACGACGCACAACGCGCGCATCGTGACACGTGCGTAGTGACACGCCATCTCATGACGCGCAAATGACGCCCAAGTGGGCCAGGCCCTTAAGTTTTCTGACAACACCAACATTGGAGGAGTTGCAGACAGTGTGGAAGGCTGTCAGAAGATACAGTGGGATATAGATCGGCTGCAGAGATGGGTGGAGAGATGGCAGATGGAGTTTAACTCGAGCAAGCGTGAGGTGTTGCACGTTGGGAGGTTGAATGTCAGGGGAAAGTATACAGTTAATGGCAAGACCCTTAACGGTATGTGATGTGCCGGGGATCTTCATAGCTTACTGAAGGCAGTAGCACGTAGATAGTGGTAAAGAAGAGGTATGACATGCTTGTTTTCATTGCTAGGGGCATTGAATATAAGAGTCAGGAAGTCATGATGTAGATCCATAGGACTTTGGTTAGGCCACATTTGGAGTATTGTGTGCTGTTCTGGTCACCTCATTACAGGAAAGATATGGAAGCTTTGGAGAGGGTGCAGAGGAGGTTTACCAGAATGCTGCCTGAATACAGGGTTTCCACTACAATAATAAGTTGGATAGACTTTGATTGTTTTCTGTGAACCATCCGAGGTTGAAGGGTGACTTGATTTCAGTATACCAAATGATGAGAGGCATAGATACGGTAGACAGCATGAACATGTCCAACACTAGAAGGCACAGGTATTAGGTGAGAGGGGGGAAAATGTTTAATACAGTGAGTAGTGGGGACCTGGAATGCATTGCCATGGGTGATGGTGGAGGCAGATATGATAGTACTGTTTAAGAGGCTTTTAGATAGTCACATGGACATGGAATAGACGGATATGGACCATCTGCAGGTAGATGAGATCAGATTAGCTTGGAATCATGTTCGGCACAACATTTTACCTGTGCTGATTTGTTCTATGTTCTCTATTTCTAAGTTCTACCTAAAGAAACATCTGAGGACCAGAGGCATAACTTAGCCCATGCTCAGATAAAGAGCTTTAAATTTGGACTTTTTACAACTTTGAATGATCTTGGCTTTACTTTCTATCGCACAATTTAGTTTATATCTTCTACCCTATTCTCTGCCATCATTTGCAACTGCTGCCTCATTTAATGTTTTTTATTAAACTTCTTTTCAATAGAAGCCTTCTCTTCTCCCCTGTCCTGTTATATAAATGATGAGGATGGTCTCATTTGAAGCCCGTATCAATACAACAATTCTCTTTACCAATAACTAATTCTAAAATATATTTTTTCATGGATATGTTGTCACATATAGCTCTTGTACATACCATTTGATGAGCCAATCTTTAAGCAGTTTTAAAAACCATTTATCCTCTGACAGTTTGAAAACTACTTTGATATTCAGAGATTATCAGTATCTTGTGGTTCTGTTTTTCACTTTTGCCTCAAGCTGTTCTGCAAAACCCTCATCCTACTCCTACTCACATCATTAGTGTTCACAGGGAGAATGACAAGTAGATCTTTCCTTACTTGTCCCTTGTAGAAATTTGCTAACAAATTAGATTGGACAGTTATATCTCAACACCAATCTCTTGGCCCAGTTCCATTCCTCTGCTCTTCCTGAATAACCCATTCCAACCTAAACCCATCTCAGATATCCATTTTATTTAATTGTGTAATATCATCGCTAATCAATGCAATGAATCTCCTCTTTATACTTCTCCATTATTCTTTGATGCTTCCTAACCAGGTATATTAACAACCTGTGCTTGTCTGAACCATGTTTTTGTCAATACGTTGCATCCCGCATGGCAATTTGTTGGCAGTTTTATGTGGCACGTACCAACATGCATTCATTTAATGTTTAAGAAGGAACTGCAGATACTGGAAAATCGAAGGTAGACAAAAATGCTGGAGAAACTCAGCGGGTGCAGCAGCAGCTATGGAGCGAAGGAAATAGGCAACGTTTCGGTACGAAACGTTGCCTATTTCCTTCGCTCCATAGATGCTGCTGCACCCGCTGAGTTTCTCCAGCATTTTTGTCTATCTTGCATTCATTTAATGTCTTCTGCAAAGATTATTTTATCAAATTTACGCTGATTTTAACATATTTATTTGAATTCTCTCATTGCTGCTCCATTCAGATGTTTTCTAGTTTCCCTTTCATTACTATAAAAATTTAATCCCTACTTACTAACCTCGCAGCAAGATCATTCAGAGTCACAGTTGTGTTTGGGTGCAGTGTGTTCATCCTGTGCAGTGCCCTTTTCCCCAGAACAGTCTGTAACCCTTCTACACAAAAATGCTGGAGAAACTCAGCGGGTGCAGCAGCATCTATGGAGCGAAGGAAATAGGCAACGTTTCGGGCCAAAACCCTTCTTCAGACCATCAGTCTGAACCCGCTGAGTTTCTCCAGCATTTTTGTGTACCTTCAATCTTCCAACATCTGCAGTTCCTTCTTGAACACTGTAACCCTTCTACACCTGACTAGCAAGTGGCAAAGGAAATGGTTGAGTTTATTACCACTTTTAATGTTTGGCTTAACGCTTGAAGTTAAGCAGGTGGAACTCCATGCTTTTACCTTCTATGGCATTGTTTCTATTGAATTGAATATGTTATTGTCACATGGGACAAGTCACAGTGAAATTTGTTGCTTGCATGATCAAGGTATGCAATAATCGCCATATTAAGGGCGCTGACATTGTTACAAAGTACACCCGCGCAAGGTCCACCCATGTTCTTTCTCCGTCCCCCCCCCACCCCCATCACGGTGGTTCCCCAACGCCAGGCCTTCCTTTGTTCCCCTCACCGCGATCCCCCCCCATGCCTGGTCCTCCTTTGTTCCCAGTGGCGCGTTCTCCAACTCCAACGTGGCCCGGCCTCGACCACCGGCGCCCTCATCAACAGCCGCACTGACCTCCATCATGGGCGCAGGGTACCCTTCTGACACCTCTGCAGCAGAATCCCCTACATCTGAACCAGGCTTGTGGCAGAATATTCAGGAGACTAGTTGCAGTTACAGAAGTATACATCCTTGTCAATAGTTATGTGGTCACCTTTGTTGCAGTCATTCAGCTTGTTGTCTGAGTGTGGAGTTTGATTCCTCCTGGACTCACCCATGTGGTTGAGAGCCTACCCTGTTTTCAAAATTGAATATATCTAGGTCTTCCTTATGATTTGTCTGGTATTCACTTATATGATCACCAGTTGTTTTTTCTATTGCAGTGGGTGACTGTCCCTGACGATATACTTTAGAAAACTTTAACCCCAGAGGGCGATTCAGTCTATTTCTCCAATCCTGAAATTTGTTGCTTAAGCTCGAGCATTTAGCAACATTCCCACACATGCCCAGGCTATTTAGGACAGGTGAACTTTTCTGGAGTTCCCACTTAAAGTAGGAGACTCTTGAAACAGCTGTGATATTCAGTCCATTGACTTTCATATGGCTGAAATGCTGACTATTAAAAAGAATTGAGGCAGAATCCTAAAAATGTTTATCCCAAACAATTGAAAAAAATAGGGTGGCGCAGTGGTGGTGGTGGTGTTGCCTTACAGCACCAGACATCCAGGTTGGATCCTGACTACAGCTGGTGTCTGCAGGGAGTTTGTATGTTCTCCCTGTACTGCATGTGTTTTCTCCGGGTGCTCCAGTTCCCTCACACACTCCAAAGATGTACAGGTTTGTAGGTTCATTGGCTTGGTTAAAAAAAAAGTGAATTGTCCCTAGAGTGGAGGATAACGCTAGTGTGTACGGGGATCGCTGGTCGACACGGACTCGGTGGGCTGAATGGCCCGTTTCCACGTCGTATCTCTAAACTGTCTCTAAATTAAGTTGTTAAACTCTTCAGAGCCTGTTCGCTGAAACTGAATACTTGCTAACTAAAATTATAAAATTGTAAAAATGTTAACTATCAGAGCACTAGAAGTCTGTCCATTAATCTAAAGCTGTGAAGACTGTCAGTGGTGAATGAGCTGCAAGGGGGAAGAGATTTGATTTTCATCCTGTTTAATCTCAACTGCATCTTTAAAGGTCGAGGAATCCTCATAATCATAGCGTGTGGTTTACAACCTGCAGCTTATTTAGTCTGGAAGCTGCGGAAATGTACATTCCTTTGACGGGCTTTGTTACAAACACTAAATAGACAACATTGAAATGTTGTATTTAAGTTTGCACAAACTTAATATTTTAGTGAAGCTTCTGACTGCACATGGTAGTGAGAGCATCAGATTTGCCTTTTGCAGACGATGGGTTGGGTTGCGGCAATGTAGGGGTTGGGCTGTTTGTTCCATTACCATAATTGTCCAATTATCACAGTGGATTGATTAGGTTTTGAGCTTCTCCCAGTGCTGTTGAACCTAGGTTAGTCTGACTTGACGAAACAGGCAGATACAGTATGTTCTGAATTGATGCCATATTGCACAGTGGTAGAGCCACATAGTATGGGGGCGAGTCACATCCATCAGATTCTACTCTGACAATGGTAGAGATTAGTCGACAGACTGGGGAAAAAGGTTTGAAGATGTGGTGAAAGCTTCCTTGAAGAAGAGCAACTACCCCTGTGACTCCTGGAACCCTTGGCCCATGAACATGCAAAGATATTCGGAACAGTACTGAGAATCTTGAGGGCCTCGGGAGCATCCAGTGTAAGCTGTAAAATACACGTGTGCCTGTCCCGTCAGCTACCTTTGGCCCCTTCTGGGGAAGAGTCTGTGGTTCCACATGCAGTGCCCTCCATAATGTTTGGGACAAAGACTCATCATTTATTTATTTGCCTCTGTACTCCACAATTTGAGATTTGTAATAGAAAAAAATCACATGTGGTTAAAGTGCACATGGTCAGAATTTAATAAAGGCCATTTTTATACATTTTGGTTTCACCATGTAGAAATTACAGCAGTGTTTATACATAGTCCAGACACACAAAGATTCCATCAGCCAGTCGCCATGAAGTTGGGATAATATCCGACCAGTTGCTGGTTGGCGGACAAAGATAGGAATGATCCTTGGGCTGAGTAATGAACAACGAGCCTAAAGTTCCTAAAGTTGTTGAATTCAATATTAAGTCCAGAAGGCTGCAATGCGCCCAGACAGAATATGAGGTGCTGCTTCTCAAACATGCGCAGGGCTTCACCGCAGGAGTGTGCAGGAGAACAAAGACTAATACAATATCTTCAAGGCCAGCAGCATAATCAAGGACGAGTCGCACCCTGGCCACTTCCTCTTCCCCCTCCCTCATCAGGCAAAAGGTATAAAAGTGTGAAAACGCACACCTCCAGATTCAGGGACAGTTTCTTCCAAGCTGTTATCAGGCATCTGAATCATCCTACCACAACCAGAGAGCAGTGCTGAACCTCATTGGTGACCCTTGGATTATCCTTGATCGGACTTTGCTGGCTTTACCTTGCACTAAACGTTATTCCCTTATCATGCACTGTAAATGGGTCGATTGTAATCATGTTTTAGTCTTGCTGCTGACTGGATAGCACACAACAGCAGCTTTTCACTGTACCTCGGTACACGTGGCAATAAGCTAACCTGTAACACTAATTGAAAGATCTCAGCGGGTGTGGGATGATGAGTGGTAGGGAACGGGAAAGTCAGGCTCATTCCCGTGGACTGAACCAGGAAGTGTCACCCACTCTGCGTTTTATTTCCTACATTGTAGCAGAGATTCGCGGTGCTGGGTTTCTCTCTCTCTGTGTGTATCGGCTCTCCCACTGAGATAGACATTCAGTGTGTACATGAGTGGAGACCTGGCCCGTGCACAAAGGGCATGTGTTATAAATGTTTAACATGGCTTTATTTTGCAACTTTATTTTAACGGACCCCTTTTTAATGTATGTCTGATACAGCAGACGGACCAGCCGACGCCGCCCCGGCCCACATAGCCTCCCCAGTCCCGGCTTGCGACACCACCCCTGGCTCGCAAGGTGCACCAGCGAGCCCTTCTTCACCCACCGCACGGTCCAGTTGACGTGGCTGTTGTTGCGGCTCACGTCGTAGCCCCTGGGGACGGCGCTTTCTTCAGGCCTCCCTCCGCCACACTTGGTGGCAATGTGGATCCCTCCCCTCCCACCAGCTCCTGCCACCGCAAACCTCCTCCTCCTCCTTTTGCTGTCGCTTTGACCACTCCGATCCTCCCTCCACCTCTGCCTCCTCCTCCCCACGCTATGTCCACTCCGCGCCTCTTCCTCTCCTCCACCACCACTTTGTTTCAATTACATACTGCGATAATACCTTATTCGGTTATAGCTGTAATGCAGCAATAATGGACACCATCCCTCCCCCCCACACCCCCCCAAGGTCCGTTATAACGAGGGTTTACTGTACCTCTAATTATAAAGCCGTCCATCCATAAGCCTTTTATATAACGTACTCTTGAATTTTCACCATCAAAGAGTTGTGAATGTTCTTTCCTCCTCCATCTCTTGAAATTTTTACCATAAATATATTTATATCATTTCCTTCCTACTTTCCTTCAAAATTAATTAAGTTTCAATCATTAAATTTGATATAACATGAGCCTGCTTCATTAGTTCGCATGGTACAACCCTCCCTGCTGTTTGCTCTGTTCCTGAGTTTCATGCCTGTTTGGGTCAATTGCCAACAATGAAGTTAATAGTGCAGATTTACAATCGATCATTCAAATGTGAAAATGTCTGCTTCTTTTAGAAATATTGTTGGAGGTGTTGGATTTTTACAGCTTTTTTATATTGGATTTACAGCATTCACTGCAGTTTGCTTCAGGATGAGTAAACTAATAGTCATATAGTAAGAATACAGGCCCATCTCGGCCTGTCCAATTTGCCTGCGTTTGGCCCATATTATTCTAAACCTTTCGTATCCATGTTCCTGCTCAAATATATTTTAAAACTTTAATACAGTGTCCTCCACAATGTTTGGGACAAAGACCCATCATTTATTTATTTGCCTCTGACCTCCACAATTTGAGATTTGTAAGAGAGAAAAATCACATGTAGTTAAAGTGATTTTAATAAAGGCTATCTTTATACATTTTGGTTTCACCTTGTAGAAATTACAGCTGTGTTTATACATAGTCCCCCCCATTTCAGGGCACCATAATGTTTGGGACACAGGGCTTCACAGGGGTTTGTAATTGCTCAGGTGTGTTTAATTGCCTCCTTAATGCAGGTATAAGAGAACTCTCAGCACCTAGTCTTTCCTCCAGGCTTTCAATCACCTTTGGAAACTTTTATTGCTGTTTATCAACATGAGGACCAAAGTTGTGCCAATGAAAGTCAAAGAAGCCATTATGAGACTGAGAAACAAGAATAAAACTGTTAGAGACATCAGCCAAACCTTCAGTTTAACAAAATCAACTGTTTGGAACATCATTAAGAAGAAAGAGAGCACTGGTGAGCTTACTAATCGCAAAGGGACTGGCAGGCCAAGGAAGATCTCCACAGCTGATGACAGAAGAATTCTCTCTATAATAAAGAACGGAATGGATTATATTTGGAATAATAGGAGAAGATACCAATTTAAATAAAGATCAAAATGTTTTTTTTAATTATGGGTTAATAATTGGAAAGAAATTGATACTTAAATTTTGGAAAAATGCAACCACACCAACTGTTAAAATGTGGATTAGGAATATGATGGACATAGCACGCCTTGAAGAAATGAGACTCCGACTAATAGATAAATATGACCAATTCTTAAGGAGTTGGTCTCCTTTCATCGACTTTTTGGAATCATGTGATGCAGCGGTACCGTAAGGATTGCTGATTTCAGTTCATGACGCGGATAGAGCTACATCTCCGAATACAGATTTGAAAAATTCTCTTTTAAGGGGCCTTCTCTTCTATTTCTACTTTCCACTTTCTCTCTTCCTTTTTTTATTTTTTATATACACACTTCACGTTTTTCTACTCTCTACCATCTAGTTTTCCACTTTTTCCCCTTTCTATTGTTTTCTTTTTCTTGTCCTGCTTACTTACTTCTTATAACATAAAACTAGAGGTTGTACATAGAATGGATTACGGTATTACATAGTTGGCACCTAAAATTAGGTACCACTGTACTGTTTTGTGCTGTATTAACTTCTAATAAAATAAACAAAAAAAAAATAATAATAAATAAATAAATAAAGAACAATCCCCAAACACCTGTCCGACAGATCAGAAACACTCTTCTGGACTCAGGTGTGGATTTGTCAATGACCACTGTCCACAGAAGACTTCATGAACAGAAATACAAAGGCTACACTGCAAGATGCAAACCACTGGTTAGCTGCAAAAATAGGTTGGCCAGGTTACAGTTTACCAAGAAGCACTTTAAAGAGCAACCACAATTCTGGAAAAATGTCTTGTGGACAGATGAGACGAAGATTGACTTGTATCAGAGTGATGGCAAGAGCAAAGTATAGAGGAGAGAAGGAACTGCCCAAGATCCAAAGCATACCACCTCATCTGTGAAACACGGTGGTGGGGGTGTTATGGCCTGGGCATGTACGGCTGCTGAAGGTACTGGCGCACTTATCTTCATTGATGATACAACTGCTGATGGTACTAGCATAATGAATTCTGAACTGTATAGACACATCCTATCTGCTCAAGTTCAAACAAATGTTTCAAAACTCATTGGCCGGCAGTTCATTCTACAGCAAGACAATGATCCCAAACATGATGCTGCTGCACCCGCTGAGTTTCTCCAGCTTTTTTGTGTACCAATGATCCCAAACATACTGCTAAAACAATGGTTCTGAACTTAAAGAAAGGTAACTTTGAGGGTATGAGACGTGAATTGGCCAAGATTGACTGGCAATTAATTCTAAAAGGGTTGACGGTGGATATGCAATGGAAGACATTTAAAGACTGCATGGATGAACTACAAAAATTGTTCATCCCAGTTTGGCAAAAGAATAAATCGGGGAAGGTAGTACATCCATGGATAACAAGGGAAATCAGGGATAGTATCAAATCGAAGGATGATGCGTACAAATTAGCCAGAAAAAGCAGCATACCGGAGGACTGGGAGAAATTCAAAGACCAGCAGAGGAGGACAAAGGGCTTAATTAGGAAAGGAAAAATAGATTATGAAAGAAAACTGGCAGGGAACATAAAAACTGACTGCAAAAGTTTTTATAGATATGTGAAAAGAAAGAGATTAGTTAAAACAAATGTAGGTCCCTTGCAGTCAGAAACAGGTGAGTTGATCATGGGGAACAAGGATATGGCGGACCAATTGAATAACTACTTTGGTTCCGTCTTCACTAAGGAAGACATAAATAATTTGCCGGAAATAGCAGGGGACCGCGGGTCAAAGGAGTTGGAGGAATTGAGTGAAATCCAGGTTAGCCGGGAAGTGGTGTTGGGTAAATTGAATGGATTAAAGGCCGATAAATCCCCAGGGCCAGATAGGCTGCATCCCAGAGTACTTAAGGAAGTAGCTCCAGAAATAGTGGATGCATTAGTAATAATCTTTCGAAACTCTTTAGATTCTGGAGTAGTTCCTGAAGATTGGCGGGTAGCAAACGTAACCCCACTTTTTAAGAAGGGAGGGAGAGAGAAAATGGGGAATTACAGACCAGTTAGTCTAACATCGGTAGTGGGGAAACTGCTAGAGTCAGTTATTAAAGATGGGATAGCAGCACATTTGGAAAGTGGTGAAATCATTGGACAAAGTCAGCATGGATTTACGAAAGGTAAATCATGTCTGACGAATCTTATAGAATTTTTCGAGGATGTAACTAGTAGCGTGGATAGGGGAGAACCAGTGGATGTGGTGTATCTGGACTTCCAGAAGGCTTTCGACAAGGTCCCACATAAGAGATTAGTATACAAACTTAAAGCACAAGGCATTGGGGGTTCAGTATTGATGTGGATAGAGAACTGGCTGGCAAACAATGGCAGGCAGTGACTAGTGGGGTACCCCAAGGCTCAGTACTGGGACCCCAGCTATTTACAATATATATTAATGATCTGGATGAGGGAATTGAAGGCAATATCTCCAAGTTTGCGGATGACACTAAGCTGGGGGGCAGTGTTAGCTGTGAGGAGGATACTAGGAGACTGCAGGGTGACTTGGATAGGCTGGGTGAGTGGGCAAATGTTTGGCAGATGCAGTATAATGTGTATAAATGTGAGGTTATCCATTTTGGTGGCAAAAACAGGAAAGCAGACTATTATCTAAATGGTGGCCGATTGGGAAAGGGGGAGATGCAGCGAGACCTGGGTGTCATGGTACACCAGTCATTGAAGGTAGGCATGCAGGTGCAGCAGGCAGTAAAGAAAGCGAATGGTATGTTAGCTTTCATTGCAAAAGGATTTGAGTATAGGAGCAGAGAGGTTCTACTGCAGTTGTACAGGGTCTTGGTGAGACCACACCTGGAGTATTGCGTACAGTTTTGGTCTCCAAATCTGAGGAAGGACATTATTGCCATAGAGGGAGTGCAGAGACGGTTCACCAGACTGATTCCTGGGATGTCAGGACTGTCTTATGAAGAAAGACTGGATAGACTTGGTTTATACTCTCTAGAATTTAGAAGATTGAGAGGGGATCTTATAGAAACTTACAAAATTCTTAAGGGGTTGGACAGGCTAGATGCAGGAAGATTGTTCCCGATGTTAGGGAAGTCCAGGACAAGGGGTCACAGCTTAAGGATAAAGGGGAAATCCTTTAAAAACCGAGATGAGAAGAACTTTTTTCACGCAGAGAGCGGTGAATCTCTGGAACTCTCTGCCACAGAGGGTAGTTGAGGCCAGTTCATTGGCTATATTTAAGAGGGAGTTAGATGTGGCCCTTGTGGCTAAGGGGATCAGGGGGTATGGAGAGAAGGCAGGTACGGGATACTGAGTTGGATGATCAGCCATGATCATGTTGAATGGCGGTGCAGGCTCGAAGGGCCGAATGGCCTACTCCTGCACCTAATTTCTATGTTTCTATGTTTCTAAAGCAACAAAGGAGTTTTTCAAACTTTACAAAGTGATCAATTCTTGAGTGGCCAAGCCAATCACCTGATCAGAGCGATTGAGCATGCCTTTTGTATGCTGAAGGGAAAGCTGAAGGGGACTAGCCCCCAAAACAAGCAAAAGCTAAAGATGGCTGCAATACAGGCCTGGCAGAGCATCACCAGAGAAGACACCCAGCAACTGGTGATGTCCATGAATCGCAGACTTCAAGCAGTCTTTGCATGCAAAGGATATGCAACAAAATACTAAACACAACTACTTTCATTTACATGACATTGCTGTGTGCCAAACATTATGGTGCCCTGAAATGGGGGGCTATGTATAAACACTGCTGTAATTTCTACATGGTGTAACCAAAATGTATAATATTTTATTATTAAAATCTGACAATGTGCACTTTACCCACATGTGATTTTTTTTTTCTATTACAAATCTCAAATTGTGGAGTACAGAAGCAAATAAATAAATGACGGGTCTTTGTCCCAAACATTATGGAGGGCAGTGCGATTGGGCAATATCTGAACTGTTGAACTGAATACCAGTGCTAAATGTCACAGTATGTTTCATGAGTATTGAGAATAGTGAGATCATGAAGAAATGTATCCTGGTAGTTGTCTGTACCTTGGCCACATCACTTGGATGTACCTTTTGTGGCTGACTTTATTAATGTTTAACAACAATGTAACAACTTTGTCATGCAGGAATGTAGATTATTTTTAATAATTTAGGGCAGGGGTCGGCAACCTACAGCGGCCCGTAACCCAAAATCATCCAACCCGCAGGTGGATTTTTTCCCCGTAATCATCCAGCCCGCCGAGCGCCGAGCTCTGGCTGTACCACATCCTCCACAAAGCTTCCGGCACGGCCACGCACCTTCTGTGAACACGTTTAAGAAAGAACTGCAGATGCTGGAAAAATCGAAGGTAGACAAGAATGCTGGAGAAACTCAGCGGGTGAGACATGCAAGGATTGCATGAGGCTGCCTCACCCGCTGAGTTTCTCCAGCATTTTTGTCTACCTTCTGTGAACATGTGATTTGATGCCTGCCATCCGGGGCGGGATCCATGTGTACACGTGATAGATGTGGCCCACCATCCGCTCACAGACATGCGTCCCGGTCCCTATGCAGAACAAGGTTGCCCACCCCTGATTTAGGGACTACTGCATCACATATCCATTGAAGTCTGTAGCATGTGGACTGTTAGTCTTGTTGGAAACCAGGAGGCAAAAGACCTCTACGAGGCAATTATGGGAACCACAAGAGACGGTTGTTCTCCTGAACCCATTTCCCTCATCCTCCCTTCAGCAATGTGGCATCATGAAGGGGCAATGTTAGACCACTTGAGATGTTTTCAGTCTTTTTCAGTGGACGAATTTGATAAATTCACTGCTTTAACTTGTTGAGTTTCAGGTGTTTCGAGAGGTGGGAATTAATTCATTACAAGTGGCATGATTTTGCAGGCAGTCATTTATTTTAAGCATGCGCGAAGAATGATATCATTCTGTGGCTCATCTCACAAACCAGACGACATCAGGGATTAACTAAAATGCCAGGTTGATGGTAATCACTCCCATAAAAAGTTTTCATTTCAACTTTTCACTAATTCTTTATTACCCAGTTGTCGCTGTGTGAGGGAGCAGAGCAAAGAAGGGTAGCTTATTATTTTGTTTAAGAAGGAACTGCAGATGCTGGAAAATCGAAGGTAGACAAAATTGCTGCAGAAACTCAGCGGGTGCAGCAGCATCTATGGAGCGAAGGAAATAGGCAAAGTTTCAGGCCGAAACCCTTCTTCAGACTGATGTGTGGGGGGGGGGGGGGGGGGGGGGGGGAGAGAAGTAAGGAAGAGGAGGAGCTAGAGGGCTGAGGGAGAGCTGAGAAGGGGAGGAGATAATAAGGGCTACCGGAAATTGGAGAAGTCAATGTTCATGCTACTGGGGTATAAACTGCCCAAGTGAAATATGAGTTGCTGCTCCTCCAATTTCCAGTGGTGCTCACTTTGGCCATGGAGGAGGCCCAGGACAGAAAGGTCAGATTCGGAAAGGGAGGGGGAGTTGAAGTGCTGAGCCACCGGGAGATCAGGTAGGTTATTGCGGACCGAGCGGAGGTGTTCGGCGAAACGATCGCCAAGCCTACGCTTGGTCTCACCGATGTAGATCAGCTGACACCTAGAGCAGCGGATGCAATAGATGAGGTTGGAGGAGATACAGGTGAACCTCTGTCGCACCTGGAACGACTGCTTGGGTCCTTGAATGGAGTCGAGGGGGGAGGTAAAGCGACAAGTGTAGCATTTCTTGCGGCTGCAAGGGAATGTGCCCGGGGAGGGGGTGGTATGGGTGGGAAGGGAAGAATTTACCAGGGAGTTACGGAGGGAGCGGTCTTTGCAGAAAGCAGACAGGCAGATGGGAAGATGTGACGAGTGGTGGGGTCACGTTGGAGGTGGAGAAAATGACGGAGGACTATTGTTCTATGTGACGGCTAGTGGGGTGAAAGGTGAGGACTAGGACTAATTGTTTAACATTTAATCCGTGCTAAGTAAAAATGAACATGGTAGTACCCTCAACCGCTATATGGCATGCTGCTGTTTTGTACCTGGATTTGAATATAAGAATGGTGATTTTCCAGAGAATATAGTAAATATTTATGACAAAAATGTTTTCACATCATATGTCTACCACTTTCATCTGTTTCACCTTCCACCCATCTTAAATTGCAGTTAACATGTAAAGTACCTTCTCTACAATACCATGTAGTTGTTTGGTCCTCATTTTGTGTTGAGTTGTTTGATTTCTGATGCTAACACCTAAATAACGGTGGATCTGTTTTTAATCACACAAATTTTCAAAAAAATGGTGATGTCTGTTCAAATTGTCTGTTCCAGTGTGGTTTGGGAGCAAAAAAAATATTTCTTCCATCACGGAAATCAAAGAAAGAGAACTGCAGTAGGCTGCTCTATAATGAGGCATTATCTTGAGGAATCTTGAACCAGTAGCTTGTAGATTTACTTAAGTCTTTCTGTTAATATAAATATCTGGGAGTGCACCTTGATAACAAACTGGACTGGTCAGTCAATACCGATGCCCTCTACAAAAAAGGACAGAGCAGTCTCTTTTTCCTCAGAAGGCTCAGATCCTTCAATGTGTGTAATGAAATGCTGTACTTGTTTTACCATACAGTTGTTGCAAGTGTCATCTTCTACGCTGTTGTCTGCTGGGGTAACAACATCACTGCTAAAAACAGCAAGAAGCCTGACAAGCTGGTGAAAAGGGCTAGCTCAGTGCTGGGGGAGGGGGAGAGTGGAGTCTGTGGTGGCTGTGCTTGAGACGTGTATGAGGAGCAAGGTACAGGTCATCCTCAACAACTCCGGGCATCCCCTCCATGAAATTCTGGAGGGTCAGAGGAGCAGACGGAACAACAACCGGCTCCTCTCCCTGTGCTGTAGAACAGAACTGTCAGGAGATCCTTCACCCATTAGATTTTATAATCCTCACCGCTAGGATGTATGTGGATGCTTTGCACTTAATAGTTATTTATTGGGTTCTTTTTAAGTATTTATTGCTTTTATGTATTGTCCGTATTTTATGTATTGTCTGCTTTACGTTCTGACTGTGTTGGCTACTGGACATCTGAATTTCCCTGAGGGGATTAATAAAGTATTTATCTATCTATCTTCCTAAACTGAAATGCTGCTCCACAACGTAGGAAATCAGATGCCTGCTCAACCTTCCAATAGTCAACCCGACGCAAGCTCACATCCGGCCATGAACCAGTCTCCAATGTTGCAGGATAGAGGTTTGTTACTTCAATTACTTTCATTCTGAATGAGAGTTTCTCTTTTTGAACCAAAGTTGATAAATTAAGCAACATTAATGCATGTGCTTTAATTTAGTGTTGGGCATAACTTGATTTATAACTTGGAAACTTATAACAAGAAACTGAAGATGCTGGAATCTGGAGCAAAACACACAAGTGCTGGAGGAACTCAGTGGGTCGGGCAGCATCTGGGGAAGGAATAGACAGACAACATTTTGGCTTGGATTTGTATGGGGTTGTGTTGATTCCAACATATCATTCTCTTGACATTTCCTGGTGATCACACTTGCAGTCACATCTTCCTGTCCCCACCCCTTTCTGGTTTCCATAGAGACCACTCCCTCCACAGATTCTTAGGTCATCATCCCTACCCACCCAACCTGCCCCCCTCCCCAGGTACCTTCTCCTGCAGCCGCAGGAGATGGAACAATTGGCGTGCACCTCTTCCAGCCTCTTGACAGCATTTGGGTAGCGTACAACTCAACAGGATGAACTGTGAGATCTCCAAATTCAAGTCATTCCTTCCACTACCCCTCTTCCCCTATTTCTCCCCCCCCCCCCCTCCCACTCCATGTTCCCATTTCTCACTCCCAGCTACCCTGCTCCTTTCCCCTCCTTCGTACACCCTTATCCCAGTCTGAGTCCCCCATGTCCCTTTTATTCTCCTTGTTCCCCTATCCTCTTCCACACACCCGCTCCCTCTGGCCTTACATTTGACTCCTCTCCTTCTCTGACATCCTATATCTCCTTCATCACTTCCTCAACTTGTCTGCCGATCAATCCTGTATCCACCTATCACTTACCACGGATTATCCTGCTCCCACGTCTTTTTCCTAGCTTCCTTACTCCTCCTCCAGTCAGTCTGAAGAAGGGTTCAGGTCCGAAACGCCATTATTCCCTCCCCAGATGCTGCCTGGCTGGCTGACTTCCTCCAGCACAGGTGATTTGATTTGCAACCTATTTTCTGAAACACAATCATTTGACAAATGAGCACTTTGCAAAAATTGTATTTGTCAACAAGTTTCACTAAATTCCAAATAAATTGGAGAAACTGACTTGTCTTTGTTGATTGCACCTAATATGAAATGATGATGTAAAATAGAAATTTGATTTGGAGTCTGAAATTGAAATTCTTGGAACAAAGTAATCATCATTTTATCTGTGCGGGCACTGCTACTACACAGTAATAATTTCCTGTGAGAAGTAGTGAAATGTAATATTGCCAAGATGAGAAGATTTGCTTTCCAAATCCTCTTCCTAAATCACATTATTTTTCTATCATGCTGGTGTATATGTCTGAATATTTGTGAGGTTGAATGTAACATTTTACATCTAATGAAAAGTTATACATTGTTCAGACCATGTGCTATTGATGATTCAAATACTTTACATCTGTTTTGCTATCTGTAATTTAAACTTGGGCCTGGTTGCACTATTGACAACTTTATTCAGCAGTTGTGCCTGAAGTAAAATTCAGAGGCTTGTCACCCTGTCATGTTCTATTTTTAGACCTCAGAATTGTAAGCATAATTAGTCTGGCCAAAATGTATAAATTTGTAGAATGTTATATCAGAGAGGCCAATGAGCTTATCACCCCATTTTAGATTTAGTTTTACAGAAACAGGTCCTTCGGCCCACCGAGTCTGCGTTGACCAGCGATCCTCACACATTAACATTATCCTACACACATTAGGGGCAATTTACATTTATACCAAGTCAATTAACCTTCAAACCTGTACATCTTTGGAATGTGGGAGGAGACCAAAGATCTCAGGGAAAACCCACGCAGGTCACGGGAGAACGTACAAACTCTGTACAGACAGCACCCGTAGTTGGGATGGAACCCGGGTGCTGCAAGTGCTGTAAGGCAGCAGCTCGACCGCTGCGCCACAGACAACGAGAGTCTATGCTCACACACACATGCACGCACACACGCGCCAGGATAATGCTAGATCATCAGCGTCCCCATCTCAAACCCTGTATAGATAGATTAGATAGATAGATAAATTTTTACTTTATTAATCCCCTTATTCAGGGGAAATTCAGATGTCCTTGCAGCACACTGTGAGATTCTGCATCCAGAACTTCCAAACAGCCATTTTACAGAATAGAAAGTTGAGGTTGGAGATTCACCTCCTGAAGTTTTTTTATTTTTTATAGTGTTTATATGTATTTAGAATTAGAAATAAAACAACCAAAGGTGGTGCAAATCTTAAAACAAATGTATCAACACACTTAGGTATGAATAAGAGTATTCAAGTTTTTTTTTTTAAATCACTCAATATTTTAACAAATGCCCAATATTCATCCCAAGACTCACCATTTAAATGAATGGGGTCTCCAGTTGTACACCAGGTGTGATCTGGCAGAGGATCAGAGAGGCAGATTCCAAAGTGTAACACTGGGCGATCTTGGCCTCAATGCTCCCACAGGGAGTCTGGTGATGAGGCAGAGTGACTTTCACAGCACAGCATTGACTTTAAGCTCAAGTTTGGATTTAAGTTTGGATTTAATTACGATGGAATGGCTGAATGGCAACATTTTATTTTTGAACTATTGGCCACAGCCAATGTGATTTCCATCCATGAACATTTGGCATAATTCAATTTATTGTCGTTATGTATACAAGTACCGTGAAGTACAAGTACATTGAAAATCTTGCCTGCTACCTCATAGGCACATAGACTCACGACAACGCACAATATATCAATTATACATAAAATTACACAAGTCTATGCAAAAACAAGATATTAGTATAAAACACAAATAAAAAACAACACGGGCGCCCACGGTGGCGCAGCGGCAGAGTTGCTGCCTTGCAGCGCCAGAAACCCATGTACTATCCTGACTGCGGGTGCTGTCTGTATGGAGTTTGTACGTTCTCCCCATGATCTGCATGGGTTTTCTGTGAGAACTTCGGTTTCCTCCCACTCTCCAACCAAGTACAGGTTTGATGGTTAATTGGCTTGGTATAAAAAAAAGTTTAAATTGTCCCGAGTGTGGTATAGTGTTAATGCGCGGGGATCGCTGGTTGGTGCAGACTCGGTAGGCCGAAGGGCCTGTTTCCATGCTGTATCTCTAAACTAAACTCATTTAATCTTTCAAAAGTTTTGACACTTTCTGTGCAATATATGGTAATATTATTTATTCGCACTAAGGAAGTGCTGTCATTGAGGGACTAGAAAAGGCTTTCAGAAATGTTAAACAAAATGTGAGGATAATGTGTTTAAAAAAGTTTTACTGACTACCTTAATTGGGGGTTTGGGTGGTAACATCAACTTTGTATTGATATTTTAAATTTCCTTTCTGTGAACGTTATAGCATTGTAGTATTCAAGAGTTATCAAAAAGGGAGTAAATATTCTGCTCCTAACAACTAGATTGTGAGGAGATGCAATGATGCAGCTGGCATGTGTGTGACAGGAGGAACTATGTAGATCCAATGATTGAAGGTTAATAATACCAAGTAACAGCATCTCCCACGCGTCAGGACTGTCTTATGAAGAAAGACTGGATAGACTTGGTTTATACTCTCTAGAATTTAGAAGATTGAGAGGGGATCTTATAGAAACTTACAAAATTCTTAAGGGGTTGGACAGGCTAGATGCTGAGGAAGATTGTTCCCGATGTTAGGGAAGTCCAGGACAAGGGGTCACAGCTTAAGGATAAATGGGGAAATCCTTTAAAACCGAGATGAGAAGAACTTTTTTCACACAGAGAGTGGTGAATCTCTGGAACTCTCTGCCACAGAGGGTAGTTGAGGCCAGTTCATTGGCGGCTATATTTAAGAGGGGAGTTAGATGTGGTCCTTGTGGCTAAGGGGATCAGGGGGTATGGAGAGAAGGCAGGTACGGGATACTGAGTTGGATGATCAGCCATGATCATATTGAATGGCGGTGCAGGCTCGAAGGGCCGAATGGCCTACTCCTGCACCTAATTTCTATGTTTCTATGTTTCTATCTCAACAAAATTTACCTCCTGCAGAAAAGATGAAAATTATGTTTGAACTTCTAGCATTTCTAAATTTTATTTCTTGGAGAGCTACCGTATTTTATGACATTCCGATATCATTTATCACTTTTGGTTAAAAGAAGCAGATAATGGTGAGAATGCACCATTTATTGCTATTGTTTGTTTTTCTTATCGGAGTTTTATTTGTCTCCTCTTAATTTATTTCTTTTCCGGACACATTTGCTTGAGCAGTACTATCAATATGACTGAGGTGCCATCTTCCAGCTCTCATTGGCTCACATTTTCTTCTCCTTAGACTTTTGCCCTTCCTGAAACCTAGAAGCACAGATTAATTTTTCTCTTAAATTGGATCAAATAGTACAGCATTGATTGGAGATTATATCCCCGACCTTGCTAATTTCACATCTTAGGAGACAACGTCACCAAGTATTAGGAGAGTTTACTGTATTTTATCTAAGAAAGATGTGTTTCTTGTTAGATTTTTATGGCTATACTGATTGGTACAAATGGTCTTCTTATTTGAAACAACAAAAGCATGCAGATTTTTTAATGTGACTGCCCTAATGTTTACTTCCTTCATTAACAAATCCCTATTTTTAGTTTAGTTTAGTTTAGTTTTGTTTCGAGATACAGCGCAGAAACAGGCCCTTCAGCGAGTCCACACCGACCAGCGATCCCTGCACACTAGCACTATCCTACACACGTGAGGGACAATTTACAATTTCACCTAAGCCAATTAACCAACAAACCTGTACATCTTTGGAGTGTGAGAGAAAACCAGATATCTCAAAGAAAACGCACGGGAGAACGTATAAACTCCATAGTCAGGATCGAACCCGGGTCGCTGGCGCTGCACCACAGCAACTCTACCGCTGTGCCACCGTGCCACATATTCTCTCATATGGCTTGGTTTTGTTGCTCTCACTAGTAGACCCAAAAGTAAACGTTGCCTGTTCCTTTTTCAGTTATTAACCTGCATATAGAATAAAATTATAGCTTGCTCCTTTAAACATCTTTTTGAGTGAGGAAAAACATGTAGGAAATGCAAATCCCATTACAGGAGGATATGTTGATTTATGTTTATTCACAGTGCTTTTGATTTCAGCCTTTTCCAATCCCATTTTTACATACATAGATACATAGATAATAGGTGCAGGAGTAGGCCATTCGAGCAAGCACTGCCATTCAATGTGATCATTGCTGATCATTCACAATCAGTACCCTGTTCCTGCCTACTTCCCATACCCCTTGATTCCATTAGCCCTAAGAGCTCTATCCAACTCTCTTATGAATGCATCCAGTGAATCTACCTCCTGCGGCAGAGAATTCCACAAATTCACAACACTCTGTGTGAAATAGTTTTTCCTCATCTCAGTTCTAAATGGCCTACCCCTTATTCTTAAAATGTGGCCCCTGGTTCTGGACGCCCCCAACATCGGGAACATGTTTCCTGCATCTAGCGTGTCCAATCCCTTAATAATTTTATATGGTTCTATAAGATCCCTCTCATCCTAAATTCGAGTGAATACAAGCCCAGTTGCTCCATTCTTTCATCATATGACAGTCCTGCCATCCCGGGAATTAACCTCGTGAACCTACGCTGCACTCCCTCATTAGCAAGAATGTCCTTCCTCAAATTAGGAGACCAAAACTGCACACAATACTCTAAGTGTGGTCTCACTAGGGCCCTGCACAACTGCAGAAGGACCTCTTTTCTCCTATACTCGACTCATTTTGTTATGAAGGCCAACATGCCATTAGCTTTCTTCACTGCCTGCTGTACTTGCATGCTTACTTTCAATGACTGATGTGCTAGGACACCCAGGTCTCGTTGTACTTCCCCTTTCGGAGAACATTTGCCAATGTTACTTTTAATTCCATCATCTAAATCATTAATATATATTGTAAATAGCTGCGGTCCCAGCACTGAGGTACCCCACTAGTCACTGCCTGCCATTCTGAAAAGGACCCTTTAATCCCTACTCTTTGTTTACTGTCTGCCAACTTATTTTCTATCCATGTCAATACCCTACCTCCAATACATGAGCTCTAATTTTGCCCACTATTCTCCTATGTGGGACCTTATCAAAGGCTTTCTGAAAGTCCAGGTACACTAGATCCACTGGCTCTCCCTTGTCCATTTTACTTGTTACAGCCTCAAAAAATTCCAGAAGGTTAATCAAGCAAGATGTTCCCTTCTTTAATCCATGCTGACTTGGGCTGATCCTGTTACTGCTATCCAACCAAATGCACTGCTATGACAACTTTAATAATCAACTCCAGCATTTCCCCCAGCTCTGATGCCAAGCCAACCGGTCTATAATTCCCTGCTTTCTCTCTCCCTTTTTTCTTGAAAAGTGGGATGACATTAGCTACCCTCCAATCCACAGGAATTGATCCAGAATCTATAGACATTGGAAAATAATCACCAATGCGTCCATGATTTTTAGAGCCACCTCCTTGTGTACCCTGGGATGCAGACCATCAGGCTCTGGGGATTTATCAGCCTTCAGTCCCATCAGTCTACCCAACACCATTTCCTGACTATTGTGATTTCCTTCAGTTCCTCCGTCACCCTAGGTCCTCTGTCCCTAGTACATCTGGGAGATGGTTTGTGTCTTCCTTAGTGAAGACAGAACCAAAATACCTGTTCAACTCGTCTGCCATTTCCTTGTTCCCCATAATAAATTCACCTGTTTCTGTCTTCAGACGACCCACATTTGTCTTAACTATTTTTTCCTCTTCACATACCTAAAGAAGATTTTACTATCCTCCTTTATTTTCTTGGCTTGCTTACCTTCATACTTCATCTTTTCTCCCCGTATTGCCTTTTTAGTTACCTTCTGGTGATCTTTAAAAGTTTCCCAAATCCTCTGGCTTCCCGCTCATCTTTGCTATGTTATAAGTCTTCTCTTTCATTTCTATACTGTCCTTGACTTCCCTTGTCAGCCACGGTTGCCTCTTACTCCCCTTAGAATCTTCCTTCCTTCCTTCCTTCCTTCCTAAGTACTGCCTAACTAGGTGTAAATCGCTGTTCTGTCGATGAAGGCTCTGGCGACGCACTAGTGTGCTGTTCACACTGCTTACCAGTTGTATAATTATCCTTTCGAAACCTTTATCAAGTAAAAGCCAACATCTGTCCCCAAGCAGCAGACCAAGCGTAGACTAGGCGATCGCTTTGCTGAAAACTTTCGCTCAGTCCGACTTGGCCGACACGATCTCCCGGTTGCCAAACACTTTAACTCCCCTTCCCATTCCTATACTCACATTTTTGTCCTGGACCTCCTTCACTGTGAAAGTGAGGCCAAAAGCACCTCATATTTCGCTTGGGCAGCTTACAACCCAGCGGTATGAATTTAGATTTCTCTAATTTAAAGTAACCTTGCATCTCCTCTCTCTTATTCTCTCTCCCACCCTAGTCATGCACTAGTTTCACTGTCCTGTTGAATTGCATTATCTGTATAACTTGCTATCACCTAGCCCACAGCCAACAATGAACCATTGTGGGCACCACCTTTCCTTGATAATTGTTACTTTTTACATATCTTTTTCATTTGTTCTATATCCATCTATATTATCACCATTTATATCTCTCGTTTCCCTGTCCCCTCACTTTCAGTCTGAAGAAGGGCCTCGACCCGAAACGTCACCTATTCATTTCCTCCAGAGATGCTGCCTGACCCGCTGAGTTACTCCAGTTTTTTTTGTGTCTCTCTTTGATTTATAACTGTGTGTGTGTGTGTGTGTGTGTGTGTGTGTGTGTGTGTGTGTTTTTCTGTTGGAAACTTGCTTGTTGTCTTTTTAGATTGGATCAAATTAGTTTATAATCATTTACACCAGGGAGCAAAGAAATTCTGTGACGCTCATATACAGAATACGTGCTAATGATAGATACAGCTATAAATACAACAAAAAATGAAATAACAGAATTATGCAAACATTGGAGTGTAGACGGAGGTAGTGCAAACAAACCAAAATGCAATAAAGAAATATACAGATTAGGTGGAGTTAATCGTGAGAGTATTTGAAAGGTCCCCAAGAATGGAGTGTGAAAGAGTTGAACACTCAAAGCTGGAGTAACTCAGCGGGTCACACAGTATCTCTGGAGAAAAGGAATAGGTGACATTTCAGGGTTGAGACCCTTCTTCAGACTGGTTCAGGAATATGATCATAAGATCATACGTAATAGGAGTAGAATTAGGCCTTCTCCCCATAACGTCCGACACCCGTACTAATCAAGAATCTATCAATCTCTGCCTTGAATATACCCACTGACTATGATAGCCATGGGGTGAAGCTGTTCTTCAGTCTGTTTGTCTAGGGTTTGGAGTTGTGGCATCTTCTCCCAGAAGGTAGAAGAGGGAAAGGAAAATGGTCTGGATGGCAAGCATCTTTGACCATATATCCAGCCTCGCTGGTGCCACACACCTTGAAGGCAGATTGGATGGAAGTGACAAGCCTGTGATGGACTTGGCTGTGTCCGCCATTCTCTGCAGGTGCAGGTAGCCATGAGCAGAGCAATTTCTAAACCAGGCTGAGATACATCCTTTCGTTGATCTGTAGAAGAGTGAGAGAATCCTCTGGAAATGTTGAATCTACTCGGACACCGAAGGAAGCCAATACGCTGATGCACTTTCTTGATCACCGCAGCAGTCTGAAGAGATTAGGTTAGGTTGCTAGTAACATGGCGAGCAAGGAACCTGCAGAGCTCGACCATCTCCACTGCTACTATGTTAATGAAGGCATGGTTATGGTCACATCACCTCCTCCACCCTTCCCTCTTCCTAGGGTCAACAACCAACTCTCTTGTCTAGCTGATGTTAAGG
Organism: Leucoraja erinaceus; assembly: GCF_028641065.1. Lineage (NCBI taxonomy): Eukaryota > Metazoa > Chordata > Chondrichthyes > Rajiformes > Rajidae > Leucoraja > Leucoraja erinaceus. Next base: position 72,152,588 of record NC_073384.1, on the reverse strand, counting down.
GCTAGTTTATTATCCTGACACCATGATACAACAATTCTCGATCTCCTTCCTGTCCTTAGCCTCATCAGGCCCTTCCTTTGAAGAAGGGTCCCTACCGAAGCATCTTAGGGGACAGGGAAAGTGATGGACAGTGGTCTGTAGAAAGGAGAGGTTGAAGATGTTGGTGAAAGGCGTTGCCAGTGATTAACACATCATCTCAGAGCCCATCCAGAGACTCCAAGTGCATTCTGAGAGTCCATTCTTATGAAAGCAGATCTAACTTCTGCCAAAACGAGATATGGGGTAGAGCCAGCGATGGATGGGTGGACACGCCTAGGTGGAACTTAGTGAGCCTGTTCAAAACAGCCTTCGAGCTCATTTGACAGAGATGTGTCATTTCCAGAGATGGTCCCTGATTTTGGCGGGCAGCCCGCGATGGTATTCAGGCACTGTCAATGTTGCCTGGACCCACTTGATTGAAGTGAGTCTCTAGCCTGTTTTGGAATTTGCTCTTGACATGCCTGAGAGCCAGGTGGCGATCATACTTGGCCACCCTTCAGAGTACTGGATCATCCTGCTTGACAGAATCAGATCTGGATTTTAACAGAGAGTGAATCGGCTTGTTCAAGGTTTCTGTTTAGGATCGAGCCTCATTGGCTTTGTCGGCACACAGTTGTAAGTGCATTTGTGGATGAAACACTGGCAACTGAAGTATAACCTTTTAGGCTGGATGAAGAGATCTTCAATATGTTCCAGTCCATCAACGCAAAGCAGTCCTTGAATTTTAACAAGGCCAACCTCAGCCGAGAGCATCCAAAATACAGTCATCATGTTACCTCCCCCACCAGAGGGGAGAGAACACTCGATCATTGTTATACTACAATTAAGAACACATATTGCTCTGTTCCCCCTGCAACTCTGGGACTCTCAGATCATTGTTTGGTTCATCTAATTCCGACCTGCAGGCAGAAACTAAAATCTGCTAAGCCTGTGGTCAGAACAACAGGCAGTGGCTCTAATCAACAGCCAAAAGTCTGTAGCCTCCTTTTGCTCTGGTATTTTATTTTATTCGTCACATGTTTAAATTATTATGTTTTATTTTGAATTGTCTACTGTATATCGTGTTGTTATCCTTTGGAGCAAATCACCGGCAAATTCCTTGTATGTGTACATACTTGGCTAATAAAATGTATTCAATTCAATTCAATTCAATTAAACTGGCCGAAACAGGTTCGAGATGGTTGTAAGAGGTGCACTTGATGGTGGTTTTGCAGTGGTCTGGAGTGGTAACACTCAGTACGGGGCAGGAGACTTGCTGAATGAAAAAATCTTTACATTACCATCCTCAAAGTGTATTTGCACCATTTAAATCCTATTTAGCCACGATAAGGCATCCTACATTGCTTCAAACAAATATTTGATGGAGAAAGGCGAAGTGGACAAATCTAAATTATAAGTTTGCTCTATTGCTGTTGTGCAGATAAATTATTAAAGGACTTAAGAGTTAAAATCAATAGAAGCATTGTGGCTTCAGAAGATATATGTCAGCGTGAATGATGCTTGGACTCAAACATGAAAGGAACTACTCCTCGCCTCTGTTATCATTCACTTATGCATTATCTGAGTTTTCTCAAGAACTGTTTTCACATTTCAAAAAATACATTCATAAGGCATGACCTACTGCACATATAAATACTTTCATTTTGTTATTGTGCAAGTCTAGCAGCTGTGGACCTTGTCCACTCTAAATCATTTCGCTTCAGAGCACAATGACAATACAGGTTCATCATGATTTTCATTCACAAATCTCGTTTGTAGTATTATCGTCATTGCTCCATGCCTATAAATCAATGAAGCTTCACCAATATGATTATAAGTTGAAATGATAAAAAAGGAGAAGGAATAGCACTAAATGAAATTTAGCTGCTCAGAATTTGGTGCGTTAATTTTCAAGAAGAGCAAAATATCGCTTGGTTTTGTTAGCTTGTGAGCCCTGTAATTTAGGTTTATAATTATGTTAGAATTAGGTTCACTTCTTTTCACCTCTGTGTTTCTTATGCATGCATGCCTACATCGCTTAATTTTCTCTTTCTCTCTGTAGGTTTCATGCCAAGTGTCCAGAGAAATGCACAAGTCTCTCAATACGGATCCCAGCAAACAGGTGCTCCCATGTCACCACATCCATCACCTGTTGGACAGATGCACAGTGCCATGGGGCCTTATCAGCAGCCCAATTCCAGCAGCCCTTATGGTCCCCAAAGCGCCCAATTTGGGCCTCAAGGTAAGAAAACGTATACTAAGATCGGTTAAGTTCAGCAGAGGCTGTTTTAAAATGCCTAGTTATTATTGAAGACAAGAATAGAATATTTAGATGAGAAGCAATCTTGAAAATCAGCAATGAAGCACTTCCTTTCAAAAGAAATGAACAAGGGCACTTTGCTTTCATTGCAAATACAAAAACAGGGATGTAATGCTGAGGCCGCATTTGGAGTATTGTGAGCAATTGTGGGCACCACATCTGAGGAAGGATGTGCTGGCTCCAGACGGTCCAGAGGAGGTTTGCAAGGATGATCCCTGGAATGATTAGGTTAACATTTGATAAGCATTTGACGGCAATGGCCCTGTACTCACTGGAGTTTAGAAAGATGAGGGGGGGGCCTCATTGAAACTTACCGAATAGTGAAAGGCTTGGATAGAGTGGATGTGGAGAGGATGTTTCAACGAGTGGGAGAATCTAGGACTAGAGGTCATAGCCTCAGAAGGAGCCTAGGAAGGAGATGAGGAGGAATTTCTTTAGTCAGATGGTGGTGAATCTATGGAATTCATTGCCACAGAAGGCTGTGGAGGCCAAGTCAATTGACATTTTTTAAGGCAGAGATAGATAGATAGATTTTTGATTAGTACGGCTATCAAGGGTTATGGGGAGAAGGCAGAATAATGGGATTAGGAGGGATAGATAGATCAGCCATGATTGAATGGTGGAGTGAACTTAATGGGCCGAATGGCCTAATTATGCTCCTATCACTTATGACCTTATGACCTTTTACTGTAAAGTATTTCACACAGACCTTTTGGTGATTATAATTGGGAATGCCAACAGTTTTTGTTTGGAATTGTTTGTCTCAGCAAGCAATATGAAATTCGCTTGTGCCTTAACTGAATATAATTTGTCTGCCCATTTGGACAAAACAAGCAAGCATGGCACATCCTTGTTTCTACTTGTATCAAGCATGATCTGCTTTGTAGATTACCAGCTTGATTCCATAACTCCTGAACATTTCACTTTGATAGGCAACCCAATTTTAAATAAATTTATCATTGACTTCATCTAGAATTATCACAAAGAACTATTACCTTGAGTACTGTGGAGCCCTTATGCACATGTTGTCTATTTACAGGTTCCAGTGATTTTAAATGCAAATAAGCGTTTTTGGTTCAACATTTGGAAGCCTAATATCCAAGTATTGACATCTTTCCTATATAACATTAAATCTTTAGTAGGCATGCACTTGGTTAAAACATGCTAGGATTTCTCTCTCATTCAGTTCTTAGAATCTCTTAAATTATTTATATACAGGTAGCGTAATATAATGGAGCAGCACTTTCAGCTCTGTGCCCTTTTTATGGAACCGCTTCTGAATAGTGGTTGGAACTATTGTATCCCTCACATCAACAGATCAGCACAGTTACAAGGTAGACGCAACAAGTTGGAGTAACTCAGCGGGACAGGCAGCATCTCTGGAGAGAAGGAATGGGTGGCGTTTCAGGTCAAGACCCTTCTTCAGACAGGTACCAGAGGATCTTGACCCGAAACGTCACCCATTCCTTCTCTCCAAAATCTATAGCCTCCTTTTGCTCTGGTATTTCATTTAATTCACATGCTTAATCAATAATGTTTTATTATTCATGTTTAATGTATCATTCTTAACTGCCACTGTACGTCATGTTGTCACTTGCGGGCGGAGCACCAAGGCAAATTCCTTGTATGTGAATAAACTTATTCATTCATTCAGAGATGCTGCCTGTCCCACTGAGTTTCTCCAGCTTTTTGTGTCTATCTTTGGTTTAAACCAGCATCTGCAGTTCCTTCTTACACAGCACAGCTAGAAGTTACACGAGGTGTACACAGAGAGGGGAGCTTATTCAGGCATTTCCCAGCAGGAGATGGCAGTATAGTAAATGTAAACATGTATGGGCCGATTGCCTGTTTGTCTTTATTGGAAACAGTACATTGTTATGCTTTGGGAGGCACAATGACATGTTGGAAACAGAATCAATAATAACATTGAACAGTAGTGGAACAAATTGAATAGTTCATGAATAGTTATTTCAAAGAGCTGGCATACGCACACCCGGCCAAATGACCACATTGCGTGCAGCATGATTCTATGAAAGATAGATTCAAATAAGCCACAGGTGAAAACTGGTAAAAACTGAGCAGCAATTTTTCAGAAGATAACAATTGCAACAATGTTGAATGTTGTTATTTGATATATATATATATATATATATATATATATATATATATATATATATATATGAATTGTGATAGTATAGTGCAACCTGAACTCCCATAACTAAATCGAGCCACAGATATTGTTGAAAATTGATTTATTATAGAGAATTTCTGGGTATATATTAAATCAGAAGGTTTTATTTATGCTTGTCATAGTGACATGGAGATTCTTCTTCTTTTCAACTTCTCCTCTGCCCCGCTGGCAATCCTGTTGATATTGGCACCATCCTCCCATTGAAGATTCAAGATTTTCTCAACCAGAATTTTTTTTTTTTTTTTTTTTTGCAGAAAATTATAGATTTCTTTGAAGCAAAATGAAGCTGCCATTTAATTTGAGTTTTGCCTTTGGTGGTTTTTGATTGAAAATAACACATCAAAAGTCCTTATAATATGCACAGGCGGCATGAACCAATATAAATATAAAGGTCAATTGAGGCAAGTTAGTGTGCAACCTAGAACTCCAAATGGACAAAGTTCTCCCAGGAACTTCTTCTTTTCATCCAGGAGCTCAAAAAGTCTGTGGTGTCGCCATTGGTTTCGCATGAAAACCAAAATATAGCCTTCGAGGAACTTTTAGACACGATGATATACCAGCTGATCACACCAGAGGAGGTCTTTCCACCTCCCTGGGAGACAAAGCTGGATTATATTGAGAGTTTTGATTGAGAGTATTGCTTTAAGAAGACCTCTTGTTGTCACTCTACTTTGTTTCAATGGTTTTGTATTTACTGGGCCAGCATGATAACCTTTCTACCTTGTTTGCAGGATTTACCTGTAATGCTACGTATACTAAAACCACTTTGTTTCAAAGGCTACCCTTCCGAATCTTTTTACATTGCACAGGTCAGGACCCTTGGTCGTGTGATTCCATGTTGATCAGCAGTGCGTTCTAATACATGCCATGCCTGCTCTTTCCCGATAATATGTTCTAAATTCTGTTACATTCAACATTACTGTACTTTGACTACAGAGACCTCTCATTTATAGCTTCCCTGAACAATATCCATTTCAAAGTTGGAGTTTGCCATTTTTCTCCCTAATCTTTGCAGGTCTTAACATCCAATATGTAATTAACTGATTATTCCTTAAACAAATAGTTTGTCAACCATTGGGATGGATTTAGGAATTAATCAAGCAATTTGTGGTAGCGGACATTATAGGGGATCTTTCAGAATGCACACAATTAGATACATTCGAACAAAAAAGAAAGACTCTGGGGGGGGGAGGCTCCCCGCCATGGTTAATGAAATAGCAACAGATATTGAAGATAAAGACATGTCATTCTGCAAGTATAAAGTGGCTGGTCTGAAGATGAACAAAATATACAATAATAAAAAGTGACTAACAGAATAGTGAAAAAATACAAGAGAAAGCTAGGCAGCAATGTACCAAAGGATAGAGTGAATTTGATTGCAAGATATTTTAGAAGGGAGTTAACAGAAATTGGGGAAATTAATGGTGGAAAAGTGGGGGTGGCTTGGATTTTGTATCTGTCTTCACGAGAGAAGATTCAAATAATGTCCCAGAAATATCTGTAAACCAACAATTAGAAGTGAGGAAGGAAGTCAGGAAACTCACAATATGTCGGAAGGTGGTACTACACAGGATGATGGAGCTGTGAGCTGGCAAAACTTCAGGTCCTGATGGACTTCATCCTTTGCCTTTGCCTAGTGACATACTTGTATTTTTTACATTTTTGTGAAGTCCCTCGATTCGAGAAGGATTCCATTCATTTTGAAAATAGCAAATATAGCTCACCATAAAGAAAGGGGGTCAAAAAAGCAGGAAATTAAAGGCTCGTTGATAGAGCGGGACAGTTGTGGAAAAATCAAGGTGTTAAGGCAAATTTAACATGGTTTTATGCTTGACCAATTTATTGGAGTTTGATAAAGTAAAGTGCTAATTTGCTACTTGGGAACCGGAGAATGTAATTGAATTTCTTAGATGAGATGAAAGGTTATTATAACAAACGAAAGCTAATGGCATAGGTGGCAACATACTGGTGGTGATTGAAGATGAGTTGACTGCAGGGAGCAAAGAGTCAGCAATAATAGATCTGTTTTCAGGCTGGAAAGGTGGAATTACTGTGCTGCAGAAATTGGGGCTGCAGCACTACCTTCACACATATCTTGGATGAAGGCGCCAGATGCATGGTTGCTGAATTTGTTGATGAGACAAAGATAGCTGAGAAGACATGTTGTGCAAAAGACACAAAGGGACATTAAATGGGCAAACATGTGGTAAATGGAAATTTACGGGGGGAACTGTGAAACTGATGAGGAAAATAAAAAACCATATTATCCAAATTTTGATAGATTGGAAAGGTTTAAGATGCAGAAGATCCTGGCATACCGTTCACGAGAGTCTAGTTATTATGCAGTACAACAGGGCGGTACAATAAGTCAGGGCGGCACAGTGCCACAGCTGGTAGTACCGCTGCCTCACGATCCTGACCTCTGGTGCTGTCTGTGTGGAGTTTGCACCTTCTCCCTGTGACCACATGGGTATCCTCAGGGTGCTCCAGTCCTCTCCTACATCCCAAAGACGTGCAGGCTTGAAGGTTAAATGGCCTCTGTAAAATTACTCCACGTGTGATGGGAATTGATCTGAAAGTGGGATAACGTAGAACAGATGATCGATGGTCACCGTGGATGCGGTGGGCCGAAAGGTTGTTTCTCTAAAACTAAAAAACTAAAACAAGCAAATTCAGACTGATAGCCAAATGTCATAAACTCACTGCTGGAGGGATTGAATACAAAGGTGGGAACAGACTTCAGTGATGTCAGACTTTGGTGAGATCATCAGGAGTACTGTTTAGCATTGGTCTTTGATTTAAGGAAGGAAGTTAAAACATTGTAAGCTGCTCAGAGAAGGTTTACAAGACTAGTAGAAGGAACTAGCAGGTTGTGTTATGAGAACATCTGGGCAGACCAGGCTTGTCTCTGCTGGAAGGTAGACAAAATGCTGGAGAAACTCAGCGGGTGCGGCAGCATCTATGGAGGGAAGGAAATAGGCAACATTTCGGGCCAAAACCCTTCTTCAGACTGATCAGTTTAAATGTGTTTCTATCCCACGTATTGTGCTTGTTCATCTCAGCTGTGCGTGGCCTTTTGCTCATGTTATTCTGAGAAAAGTCTTTCACTTGTGGACAACCACCCCAGGCCCCTGCCAGATACAGTAAACGGAAAGCTCCTTCCGTCAACAGACGCATCAGGGAACAGAAATGTTCATAATAATGAAAATCCCTCTGTTGCTAAGAAATGTTGCAGGGAAAAAAGGATGACAAGCAAACAGCAAGAGGTTAGATAGGAAAGAAAAGAAAAGGGATTTGTCAAAACACATGAGGCAAGTACAACAGGGGGGAAATTACTGAGTCCAAGTTTCCCAATTCTTAGACAACAGACAATAGGTGCAGGACTAGGCCATTCGGCCCTTCAAGCCAGCACCACCATTCACTGTGATTATGGCTGATCATCCACAATCAGTGCCCCGTTCCTGCCTTCTCCCCATATCCCTTGATCCCTTGACTCTGCTATCTTTAAGAACTCTATCTAACTCTCTCTTGAAAGCATCCAGAGAATTGGCCTCCACTGCCCTCTGAGGCAGTGAATTCCACAGATTCACAACTCTCTGGGTGAAAAAGTTTTTCCTCATCTCCGTTCTAAATGGCCTCTCCCATATTCTTAAACTGAGGCCCCTGGTTCTGGACTCACCCAACATCGGGAACATGTTTCCTGCCTCTAGCATGTCCAAACCCTTAATAATTTGATACGTTTTCCTCCCATCCTTCTAAATTCCAGTGTATACAAGCCCAGTCGCTCCATTCTTTCAACATATGACAGTCCCGCCATCCCGGGAATTAACCTCGTGAACCTACGCTGCACTCCCTCAATAGCAAGAATTGGCCTCCTGCTACTTCTTACCCATTGAACATGGCATGAGGAGAGTGGGAGGAACTTATTAACAGACATGGCAGCTGAGTTGTGAAGGAGACAATGGCATGGTTCCTGTGTTTACTGTGGATTCTCCTGGAGCAGGTTGTGCCATGACAGTTAAAAGAAATGGCAGCATCCATGGAGCGGAAGGAAAGGAAAGGGGCACTGTCGGTCTGGAAGTAACAAAGATCGTCGACGAGACTGTTGGAGGTAAGAATCTGGAAGAGAAAGTACAAAATAGGAGAGTTTGATAGTTGGTAAGTCTAATACACAGCAAAACAAGAATATAAAGAACAAAAGGGAAAATGCAGTAATAATTGACATTAAATAATTAACTGGGCAGTCACGATGGCGCAGCGGTAGAGTTGCTGCCTTACAGCGAATGCAGCGCCGGAGACCCGGGTTCAATCCCGATTACGGGTGCTGTCTGTACGGAGTTTGTACGTTCTCCCCGTGACCTGTGTGGGTTTTCTCCGAGATCTTCGGTTTCCTCCACATTCCAAAGACGTACAGTTAACGTAGGTTAATTGGCTTGGTAAACTTTTTTTTTTTTAATTGTCCCTAATGGGTGTCAGGATAGTGTTAATGTGTGGAGATCGCTGGTCGGCATGGGCCGAAGGGCCTGTTTCCGTGCTGAAACTCTAAATTAAATCTAATAAACTAAAACAGCACATTATAGCCACATGGAAAAGGGGCCAAATTAAAAGATGTTAAACATCTGAGCATAACTAAGTTACAGCAATGCAGCCAGTGTATATTTTTGCTGATAGTAGATTACCATGGCACACAATTCACCATTTTCAGTTAGATTCCCAGCAGTCGGGTCTGTGACCAATTATGAAAAATGTCTGCCTACTGCTGACAAATGCATAAAATAATCCATGAATTGGTTTGAGGAACATTGTTCCAGATTATTTTTTTTTCGATTAAAAATAATAATGGTGGAATATGCGAGCAGGTGAACTTTTATTGCTTGGGTCCAACCAAAAAAATGTTCAAAGGACTCTTCAGATGATTTAATAATTCAGTTTGTTGCACTAAATTTGAATTTTGTTTTGTTATCCCTGTTGCTGCAAACAAGTTATTATGTGATTCCATTTACAAACACAAAACCTTTCATTAAATGCAAGTGGATTATAATTAGATAGCAAAATTAAATTCTCTGGCAATGTATCTAAATGTTGGCAAGAGCTTCATAATTGTAGATTTTACAGCTTGCAGCTGTGTTTGATTGACTGCTGTTATATTGCATCCAAGTTAATGCAGATTCTTGCCACCAAATTTGTTCCCAGTTCATTTAGTGTGTTAAATGGCTAAGGACAAGGTAGAGATTGCCCACTCAATTTATACATCTGTTTTAAGCAGAATGGAGTCCCACTGTAAGCTGTCCCAAGAGTTTATCATATTTAGTTTAGTTTGGAGATACAGCACGGAAACAGGCTCGGTGAAGATCTCGGAGAAATCCACGCAGGTCACAGAGAGAACGTACAAATTCCGTATAAACTAGTACCCATAGTCAGGATTGAATCCGGGTCCCTGGCGCTGTAATGCTCCTGTCTCACTTTGGAAACCTGAACGGAAACCTCTGGAGACTTTGCAACCCATCCAAGGTTTCCGTGCGGTTCCCGGAGGTTTTTGTCAGTCTCCCTACCTGCTTCCACTACCTGCAACCTCCAGCAACCACCTGCAACCTCCGGGAACCGCATGGAAACCTTGGGTGGGGCGCAAAGTCTCCAGAGGTTTCCTAAGTGGGACAGGGCATAAGGCAGCAGCTTCACCACTACGCCACCGTGACGTCCAAATTTATGGAGGCCCAAATATGCAAGAACTTTCATAGAAACATAGAAAACAGGTGCAGGAGGAGGCCCTTCGAGCCAGCACCGCCATTCATTGTAACCATGGCTGATCGTCCCCAATCAATAACCCGTGCCTGCCTTCTCCCCATATCCCTTGATTCCACTAGCCCCTAGAGCTCTGTCTAACTCTCTTTTAAAACCATCCAGTGATTTGGCCTCCACTGCCCTCTGTGGCAGGGAATTCCACAAAATCACAATTCTCTGGGTGAAGAAGATTTTTCTCACCTCAGTCTTAAATGACCTTCCCTTTATTCTAAAACTGTGCCCCCTGGTTCTAGACTCGCCCAACATTGGGAACATTTTTCCTGCATCTACCTTATCCAGCCCTTTTATAAGTTTCTATAAGATCTCCCCCTCATCCTTCTAAACTCCAGTGAGTACAAGCCTAGTCTTTTCAACCTTTCCTCATATGACAGTCCCGCCATCCCAGGGATCAAATCTCAAATTGAGGGCATCAGATCTTGGTAAAGAACTCAGATTTACCCTGTCCTGTCTAGCTTTAAAGTCTATTCATAAAGTGAGGCAAGTAAGTTCATCACACAATGCAAGTATTACTAGTTTGCCTGTAGTTCCCAAATTATTCATAAGGTTGTGTTAAAACTTGAGCGTATTGCAATATGGGGATTGCTGATCGGCGCGGACTTGGTGGGTCCAAGTACCTGTATCTGCGCTATAGAACAAAGCTAATCTAAGATAAACGTATTGTAATCATGTGCAACAACATGAAAGGATAACACACTTATTTTGTTTGGTTTAAATATTACATTTCTGATTTCCACTTTTTGAGCACAATAAAGGATTCCATGACAGATTTTTAATGAAAAAGCCTATAACTGCTTCTGAAACTAACTTTCATATTTACAACCCAGTTCCAAACAACCTCTCTGAACTGCATGGAGGCAGGAACTTTCCAATGCAAATTATTTATCGATTGCCAAGACAAATTGATGCATCTGTTCATTTGCAATATTTAAGTAAATAACATAAAAATTGATATTTACATTTTCACGACTTTCCATAGCCTACCTCAATAAAAATGAGTATTGTGGGAAAAAAAGCTGTTCAGCATTAGATTTTTGTTAAATCTTTACTAATAATCTAAAAAGTCTCACGTATCGCTTGGACTGTGGGAGGATTGATTATCCGTATGCAGTGAGTCTGATGTTTATTAGCCTTAGTTAGAAGGGACTTAGTATACTTTCAGCAGCTTGCAGCCATCCCATTAACAAAGCATTGGAATTTGCAAATAGAATGCAAATACCGCCATCCCTGGGATTTGGGATATAGCGTATCCATTCTTTTACACATCCACAGAGTATGCTCCACTACACACTCGCCGTTTAGTGGCTCACGTAATGGCTTGTGGGAAAAACCATTTGGTAGCACAAATTTAATTTAGTTTAGTTAACTTTAGAGATGCAGCACGGAAACAGGCCCTTCGCCCACTGAGTCCGCATCGACCAGCGATCCCCGTGCATCAACACTACCCCACACACACGAGGGACAATTTACATTTATACCAAGCCAATTAACCTACAAACCTGTACGCCTTTGGAGTGCGGAAGGAAACCGAAGATCCCTAAGAAAACCCACGCAGGTCACGGGGAGAACATACAAACTCTGAACAGCCAAGCACCTGTAGCCAGGATCAAACCCTTGTCTCTGCCACTGAAAGGCAGTAGCTCTACCGCTATGCCATCGTGCTGCCCTGGAATTCACACTAAAACAGTGCAAAGCAAAGGTATAGGGTAGAAAAAGATTAATTCTAATCCCTTCAGCCTTAGTTTGGCAGAAGACCGAATGCCAATTTAAGGGCCTGTCCCACTGTACGAGGTAATTCAAGAGTTCTCCCGGGTTTTCCCCTGATTTGAACTTGGAGAATGTCCGTAGCGGATCCGTAGGAGTTCGTGGTGTCCCGTAGCGGCTTGTAATGCTAACGGTAGGTACTCGGGACATCCGGTAAACTCGTGACGTTTGTTCAACACTGAAAAATGTCCACAAGTAAAAAAAATACTTGTGATGAAAAAAATTGTTACTTTTTACTCGTACGAGCCGCTACGAGACATCCATGAACTCCTACAGGCCCGCTACGGACATTCTCCGAGTTCAAATCAGGGGAAAACTCGGGAGAACTCGTGAATTACCTCGTACAGTGGGACAGGCCCTGAACAAAGCCACAGCATGTCTGGAACCATTTTTAAAAACTACACACGGGTGCTAAAAGTGGAGAACACGTTGCTGCAGTCTGAGTTAAGATGCTGAGAATCTGAATCGGATACTATCTGTATCCCTTAAATATGACAGAACATAAACATGTGTGTGTAAAAAAAACCCAGCCGCCTGTAATCGTACAGCTGGAATCACTCCCCTGCCTTAACATTGCCAAGTAATCTTGTTTATGATGAGTCATGTTCAATTGCAGGTAGATTCTTCCAAATTTATTTTTGTGTAAGATCATCTTCACTAAAGAAGTGTGACCAGTCCGTCAGGAAGAAAGTGATTATTGGCTGAGTCCATCCAAACTGGGATGGTCAGGCATCTAGTTAGTTGATTCAATGTAATCACTTAACCATCTGTGGCCCATCAGGATGAATGCCAACAAATTACAAAGGGATTAAAGCAACATGCAAGTACCATTAGATGCTTTCTGTGAGGACTTGCATTTGCCTAGTTTTGAGTGTTATCAACAGTAATGCAATTATATAGACAATAAGTGCAGGAGTAGGCCGTTCGGCCCTTCGAGCCAGCACCGCCATTCAATGTGATCATGGCTGATCATCCACAAAAACATCTGCTTTTTCCCCATATCCACTGATTCCACTATACAATACAATTAAGAGCCCTATCCAGCTCTCTCTTGAGATTACTTTATACTATTTCCAGTTTAAATGATGTGCATGCTTTTGAGTTATAAAAGTTCAAGGAACTACTAACACTTAGCTACTTATCAGTTTCAGGCCGAAAGGGACTTTGCCATCAAAAAACGTTCTAATCTGTCAGCAACTGAAAAATAATGCATATTCTCTATCACAAGAAGAATCATGAGAGAAAGAGATCGGGTAGATGCACAGAGTCCCTTGCCCAGAGTAGGGGAATCGAGGACCAGAGGACATAGGTTCTGGGTGAAGGGGAAAAGATTTAATAGGAATCTGAGGGGTAACTTCTTCACATAAAGGGTGGTGGGTGGATGGAACAAGCTGCCAGAGGAGGTAGTTGAGGCTGGGACTATCCCAACGTTTAAGAAACAGTTAGACAGGTACATGGATAGGACAGGTTTCGAGCTATATGGATCAAGCGCAGGCAGGTGGGAATAGTATAACTGGGACATCTTGGCCGGTGTGGGCAAGTAGGGCCGAAGGGCCTGTTTCCACACTGTATAATGCTATGATTCTTATGACTCACCTGCAGAAGTGGGTCTTAATTCTGAGGGTGGATGGATAAAATTCAATCAAGAAATTTGTACAATCACAGATTCTTTAACCGTGTGTTTTTAACATGTTATTTCTTACTTTTATTATAAATTCTGTGACTTCATTTGTAAATATCAATAGCTACAGTTTTTAATACTCGTTAGGGCAGGCAGCATCTGTGGGGAGAAATGATCTTTGATTAGGTTTTAGAACTGGGAAAACATGTTTGAAGTTACTAAACAGGGGGGAAAAATAGAGAGAATAAATAGGGCAGAGAGCAGTTGACACATTTGCTTATCGTGGTGTTAATCATTGCAGATCGGTCTGGGTGGGTGTAAAAGATGAATGAGGACAACGGGAGAAAAGAGAAAATCGCATGCTGGAATAAAGATGTAGAATACAGCAGTGACTAGAAATCTGAACCATGTTGGAAATACTGAGCAGATCAAGCAGCCTTTATGTAGGAAGAAAACCAGATAAGGTCTTTAAGGTAACCATAAATTCAAACTAGCCAGAAGTGACACAGACAGGGGAAGCTAGTTATGTGGAATTGTTGTGTAGGAACGAACTGCAGATGCTGGTTTAAACCGAAAATATACACAATAAGCTGGAGTAACTCAGCGGGTCAGACAGCATCTCTGGAGAAAATGAACAGGTGACGTTTCGGGTTGAAACGTCACCTATTCCTTTTCTCCAGAGATGCTGTCTGACTCGCTGAGTTACTCCAGCATTTTGTGTGTATCTTCATGTGAAATTGTTGATTGGATTATCATTGTCCCCAGGCAGAATATTAGGTGCTGTACCGCAAGGCTCGGCGCTGCGACCACAGCTAGTTACAATATACATTCATGATCTAGATGAAGGGATTAAAAGTAACATTAGCAAATTGGCAGATGACACAAAGCTGAGTGGCAGTGTGAACTGTGACGAGGATGCTATGAAGATGCAGGGTGACTTGGACAGGTTGGGTGAGTGGTCAGATGCATGGCAGATACAGTTTAATGTGGATAAATGTGAGGTTATCCACTTTGGTGGCAAAAACAGGAAGGCAGATTATTATCTAAATGGTGTCAAGTTGGGAAAAGGGGAAGTACAATGGGATCTGGGGGTCCTTGTTCATCAGTCACTGAAGGTAAGCAGTTTAAGCAGGAACTGCAGATGCTGGAAAATCGAAGGTAGATAAAAGTGCTGGAGAAACTCAGTGTGTGCAGCAGCATCTATGGAGCGAAGGAAATAGGCAACGTTTCGGGCCGAAACCCTTCTTCAGACTGAAGGTCTTCACACTGAAGGTGAGCATGCAGGTACCGCAGGCAGTGAAGAAAGCGAATGGCATGTTGGCCTTCATAACAAGAGCAGTTGACTACAGGAGCAAGGAGGTCCTTCTGCAGTTGTACAGGGCCCTAGTGAGACCACACATGGAGTATTGTGTGCAGTTTTGGTCTCCAAATTTGAGGAAAGACATTCTTGCTATAGAGGGAGTGCAGCGTAGGTTCACAAGGTTAATTCCCAGGATGGTGGGACTGTCATATGCTGGGAGAATGGAGCGGATGGGCTTGTACACTCTGGAATTTAGAACGCTGAGAGGGGATCTTATTGAAACGCAAGATTATTAAGGGTTTGGACACGCTAGAGGCAGAAAACATGTTCCCGATGTTGGGGGAGTCCAGAACCAGGGGCCACTGTTTAAGAATAAAGGGTAAGTGGAGAATGGAGCTGAGGAAAAACTTTTTCACACAGAGAGTTGTGAGTCTGTAGAATTCTCTGCCTCAGAAGGCGGTGGAGGCCAGTTCTCTAGATGCTTTCAAGAGAGAGTTAGATAGAGCTCTTTAAAGATAGCGGAGTCAGTGGATATGGGGAGAAGGCAGGAACGGGGTACTGATTGGGGATGATCACCCATGATCACATTGAATGGCGGTGCTGGCTTGAAGGGCCGAATGGCCTACTCCTGCACCTATTGTCTATTGACTGTATCTGGGGAAGTGAAGCAGACCAAACATAGGTCAGAGTGGATGGAGAATTAAAGTGACATCAGCTGGAGGCTCAAAGTAGCCATTGCGATCTGCAATGCGTAATCTTCAAAGTGGATGTCCACTACATTTCCACGTATGCAACGATCTACCTTCATCAATCTCCTTCGTCACCTCCGTCAAAAAATACAAGCTCGACGTCTTCCAATATATCCTTAATACTCTTCCAAATGGGAGTAAATCCTATCTCGAATTATTCTCACCGCCAATTCCCTAACACTGACGTGAGGCTCACCGGCCTTAGTTCCCTGGATTCTCACTACTTTGTTTTGTTAAACAAAGGAACAACATTGGCCAGTCGTCCAGGACTGAAAATCATTTTGTTTTAGTTTAGAGGCACAGTGCAGAAACAGGCCCACCGAGTCCACACCGACCAGCGATTCCTGTACAATAACACTATCCTACACACTAGGGACAATTTATAATTTTTATCAAAGCCAATTAACCTGCAAACGTGTACGTCTTTGGAGTGTGGGAGGAAACCGGAGCATCCAGGGAAACCCACACGGAGACAGGGAGAACATACAAACTACGCACAGACAGCACCTGTAGTAAGAATCGAACGCGGGTCTCTGAGGTACGGCAGTAGCTCTACCGCTGTGCCGACCTGGGATAGATCCTATCAGGCCTTGAAGACTTATCTATCTTAAATGTTCTTCAGGAGCCTCAGCACCACCTTCTTCTCGATCTCAAACTGCCCTAGCATATTTATATGCTCCATAATGATCTTGCTGTCCTCCAAGTCCTTCTCGTCAGTGAATACAAATGTAAAGTACTTGCTTATTACCTCACCTACATCCTCCCGACTCCAAGCATAGATTCACTCCTTCATCTTTGAGTGGCCCTCCCTTCTCCCTGGTCACTCTTTATTTTTAAAATACATATAAAAAGCCTTGGGATTTTCCTTAATCCGACTCACCAGTGACATTTCATGACCCATTTTGTTCCTTTATTTGCCCGCTTGAGTTCTTTCCTACTCGCTTTATATTCCTCATAATGCCACCTTCTGATGCCACCTTCTTAAACCTGACATGCAGTGCCCTCCATAATGTTTGGGACAAAGAACCATCATTTATTTATTTGTCTCTTGTACTCCACAATTTGAGATTTGTAATCGAAAACAAATCACATGTGGTTAAAGTGCACATTGTCAGATTTTATTAAAGGCCATTTTTATACATTTTGCTTTCACCATGTAGAAATTACAGCTGTGTTTATACATAGTCCCCCCCATTTCAGGGCACCATAATGTTTGGGACACATGGCTTCACAAGTGTTTGTAATTGCTCAGGTGTATTTAATTACCTCCTTAATGCAGGTATAAGAGAGCTCTCAGCACCTAGTCTTTCCTCCAGTCTTTCCATCACCTTTGGAAACTTTTATTGCTGTTTATCAACATGAGGACCAAAGTTGCGCCAATGAAAGTCAAAGAAGCCATTATGAGACTGAGAAACAAGAATAAAACTGTTAGAGACATCAGCCAAGCCTTCACCTTAACAAAATCAACTGTTTGAGCTTAATAATCTGGAAGAAAGGATTAGGTGACGTTTCAGGTTGAGAGTCACAGGAGAGGGAAAGGAGATATCTGAAAAGGTACAAAGAACAGATGAATGAAAGATATGCAAAAAGCAATGATGATCAAGGAAAGGTGGCCCACAATGGTTCATTGTTGGCTGTGGGGACGGTGATAACGAGTGATATAAACATGGGCATGAACATGGAACACTATTCAGTCTTGGTCACTCAACTATAGGATGGATGTCATTGAACTTGAAAGAGTGCAGAGTGGATTTACAAGGATGCTGCCAAGACTTGAGCGGCTGAGCTATGGGGAGAGGTTGGGCAGGCTCGAACTTTATTCCTTGGAGCGCAAGAGGCTGAGGGGTAATCTCATGGAGGTCTATAAAATAATGAGGGGAATGTACAACGTACATGCACAGATTTCTTCTACCCAGGGAAGGGGGGGTCAAAAACAAGAGGACATATCTTTAATATGAACGGGACTAGATTCAAGCGTATTTTATTGCCATGTGTCCCAGATAGAACAATGACATTCTTACTTGGAACAGCACAAAGAATATGTAAACATAGTACTTTGTAAACAGTAAATAAGTAAAAAAGGTTCAGTGTGTGTGTGTATATATATGTACACACACACAGTGGCGGATTGGGTCTAAAAATATTGGTTGCCAGGAGACAAAGGGGGCCCACTTCATCAGGGGCCCACTTCATCAGGGGCCCATTTGCCATCGGGCAAGCTGACACCCTGGCCAGTCCGCCACTGTACACACACATACAAACACACATACATGCACATAAACAAACAATAATAGAGCAAAACGACAAAACCAATGCCCCCAATGCCATCAGTCTGAAGAAGGGTTTCGGCCTGAAACGTCGCCTATTTCCTTCGCTCCATAGATGCTGCTGCACCCGCTGAGTTTCTCCAGCATTTTTGTGTACCCCCAAGTCTATGTAGTTCAGAGCTTATTTGGAGGTTGTAGTGTTTAATAGCCCAATGGCTGTAGGGTAGAAGCTATTCCTGAACCTGGACATTACAGTTTTTAGGCTGATACCTTCAGGCAGGGGTGAAATTGTGTGGCCAGGGTGGTGTGGGTCTCTGATGATGCTGGCTGCTATTTTGAGGCAGCGACTCCGGTAAATTCCTTCGATGGTGGGGAGATCGGAACCCGTGATGGACTGGGCAGTGTTCACCACGTTTTGCAGTCTTCATCGTTCCTGGGCGTTCATGTTGCCGAACCAGGCCGTGATGTAACCAGTCAATATGCTCTCTACTGAACACCTGTAGAAGTTCAAGAGAATCCTCTCTGACATACCCAAACTCCGCAATCTTCTCAGGAAGTAGAGGCATTGATGGGCTTTCTTTATAATAATGTGCTGGGTCCAGGAAAGATCTCCAGAGATATGCACGCCCATGAATTTGAGGCTTTTGACTCTCCATCGTTGTCCCAAAGATATAAGCAGATTTATGGGTCCTCATCCTTCCAAAGCCCACAATCAGTTCCCACCAGATTTTTAACACCAAAACACAATTGAACAGGAACATGGATAGGAAAGGTTTAGAGCAGGGGTGGGGAACCTTTTCATGTTGGAATGCCGCATTAAGTTAGCTGTAATATTATAAGGCCGCATAGAAAAAACTTCAATTAGATATACTTCAAAATGTCCATTGCTTTGTACAAATCTAACTACTATGTATTAACTTCAAGAAAATGAAAAAAAATAGTTAATTCTAAAGTTAACTAACTTTTCAATGACTTTGTTGTGACTGCTTTCTAGAGTCTAGAGTCGCATTAGAACTAAATCATGAGTTTAGCAGGTGTTAAAATAGCCCTCATGACTTACTAACGTTTTAATTGTGGCCGTCAATCAGTGAGGATTATTTTGTTGAATCTTCTTTTACTCTTTGATATTTAAAATATCTTCATTTTAAGATTAAAATAAAAAATAGTAAAAGTCGAATAGAAAATTAATAAAAGTAAAAGGATTTGTTCTACAACATTTGGATTCATTCAAAAGGCCGCACTTAATGGCATAGAGGGCCGCAGGTTCCCCACCCCTGGTTTAGAGGGATATGGGTTAAATACAGACATATTAATTTAGCTTGAAGTGGGCATCTTGGTTGTAAAATGTCAATACCAACACAATTCACCTTTGCCATCCTTGCCACACTCACAATTGTATCTGGAAAAAAGGTGAGGGAGAGGACTAAAACAAGGACCCTTCAACATATCAAATACAATGGGCCCCTGCCAAAAATAACTTACTTACATCCTTTACTAAACACTATACCAAAAAGTTGCAAGGATGTAACATGAAACTAAATTTAAAATAAAATTAGAAGAACCTCCCATTCTGAGTATTGGTACACAATTCATTGTGTAAAGAAAGACATTCATGTACTGGCAACAGTTCAGTGAAGGTTTTCTGGCCAAATTCCTGGAATGGATGGATTCTTTTTCTAAGATAAGGCTGTGTCTGCAGAATAAATCATAATAATAATAATCATAGGTAGACAAAAATGCTGGAGAAACTCAGCGGGTGAGGCGGCATCTATTGTGCGAAAAAATGGGTGATGTTTCGGGTCGAGGCGCTTCTTCAGACCCGAAACGTCACCTATTCCTTCGCTCCATAGATGCTGCCTCACCCGCTGAGTTTCTCCAGCATTTTTGTCTACCTTCGATTTTTCCAGCATCTGCAGTTCCTTCTTAAACGTTATAATAATAAACATAATAATAATCATAATCATAACTTTATTAGCCAAGTATGTTTTGCAACATACGAGGAATTAGTAAAATGGGACATTTAAAAAATAGTGAAATGGGACTTGATTCAAAGTTCAGATTCTGAGGGTCGTGACAACATGGACGTGAAGAGGTTACTTCTTCTTATGGGAGAATCTGAATCTGGTACTGCTAACTTCTTTCATTTCCTTCAGTTCTCACCAAGGCTGCTCATTCATGCTGGGATGTTTTTCCTTAGATGACACAAGGCATTCATGCTGATCTTTTTATTACCATCTAAATCCACGGAAACCATCAACTCGGAAGCCATATGTTGTCCACCAATATTCATGTATACATTTCCTTACTAATTCCTGACCTTTGACCCAGCTAAGCTCACATAGTCAAAACGTGCCCTTGTGGTCCATGTAACTTAGCATCATAGATGGAAGAAATCTCACTTTAAAGACAAGATGATGTCAAACTCATCAAACGTCACAACAAGGGCCACCACAAGATAGACTGGAAGGTCAAAATACTTCATTTTGGTAGATGTCAGAGCCACTGGCAGTTGTCACTGAGAAATGTTGCCTTGTTTTTCTTTGGCACAGGGACCACGGTGGGCCTTTCAAAGCCGGCAGAAACCTCAAATACTCCCACCTGCTGGTCTGCGCAGGTACTGAGGACACAGCCGCGTCTCTACCCAGGGCAGGTTGTGGGTTCACTCTTAGGAAGGCCAATCACTGTGGGTACGGGTGCACCCGAGGCTGTCCGGGCGGATAACATTATTCCACCAATCTTCTATTCAAAATGACCATTAAGCTCATCAGGGAGGGTTGTATTGTTGCAGCAAATCTGCCCAACTTTGTTTTAGTTAGTTTTTACTCAATTTTAGTTTATTGTTTATGGTCACGTGTACCGAGGTACAGTGAAAAGCTTTTGTTGAGCAGAAAGACAATACATGATTACCATCAAACTACAGTGTATAGATACACGATAAGGGAATACCGTTCAGTGCAAGGTAAAGCCAGCAAAGTCCGATCAAGGACCGTCCGAAGGTCACCAATGAGGTAGATAGTAGTTCAGCACTGCTCTCTGGTCGTAGTAGGATGATTCAGTTGCCTGATAACAGCTGGGAAGAAGCTGTCCCCGAATCTGGTGCTGTGCGTTTTCACACTTCTATACATTTTGCCTGATGGGAGAGGGGAGAAGAGGGAGTGGCCAGGGTGCG
Organism: Leucoraja erinaceus; assembly: GCF_028641065.1. Taxonomy (NCBI): domain Eukaryota; kingdom Metazoa; phylum Chordata; class Chondrichthyes; order Rajiformes; family Rajidae; genus Leucoraja; species Leucoraja erinaceus. The sequence continues at coordinate 72,131,390 of NC_073384.1, read as the reverse complement.
ACTCGTCCCAGATTACGCTGCTGGCCTTGTCGAGGCAGCGTGAGGTTTAAAGGGAGTCAATGGGAGGGAGATTGGTTTGTGTGATGGTCTGGACTATGTCCACAATTCACTGCAATTTCCTGCATTGCAGTACGTTGCAATTTTGTAGCCTGCTGCAGCATGCAAGTTTTGCCACTACCTGAGTGGTTGGTTTGGGATTGTAGTGTGGTCTGGTTTTGTCTCTTGGCCTCTGATAGCTTTGTGATGGTTGTATCCAGGTTTCTTGCACAGGTTGGAATTATCCAACTTGACTGCCTCAGACTTGGTCTTCACTGGAGTAAGAACCTTACCATTCATTCACGGTTTCCGGGTTGGGGAACACCTAGATTCACTTCTTGGGCAGATGTTGAAGAAGAGCAAAGAAAAAGTTATCTATAACATTTCAGTGGATTAATGCTGTGCGATGCAGCACCAAATACATGTTGGGAAGTTCTAACCAAATTGTGCTTTGCCTGATCTTGCAGTGGTGTAAGTGTGCTATAGTTACTCTCAATGCTTCAACACTGAATCAGGAAAAAATGGGATTAATATTGTTTTGAATGGCACTGTTAATCACTGAATGCTCAACTAATATTCGATCCTATGTAGCTGATATTTGACATATTTTCTGTGTCTAACCCTGTGCATCTATACCAACCATCTCACTTTGGTAGAAAAGAAGGGAACAGTTCCAGTTGGGACATACAACATAGAAGAGTACACCGAAATGCACAAGAATGAGCTCTCCAGCCCGAACACAATGCCAAGTTAAACTAATCCCCTCTGTCTGCGCTTGATCCATATCCCTCCTTTCCCTGCATATCCAAGAACGGAACTCACTATCAAAACATGGAGGGGACGGGGGGACACAATTTTTTGGCGGCCGCGCGCGCATGCTCACACACACACACACACACACACACACACACGCGCGCGCGGCTTCGGAGGCTCAATCCAGCGCTAAATGCAGCTCAACTGCCTGTCTCACCAGATTAACTACAGCCCTGTCTGGACTGACGGGACCCCAGCGCTGCTTCTCCGCGCTGGCCATATTTCCCGCAAGCTCAGGCAGCTTAACCTGGCGGGGATGTCGCCCACCTCTCAAAACATGGGGGGGGGGGGGGAACATGTCCCCCCGGGTTTTCCGTCCCTGCGCATATCCATGTGCCTACCTCAAAGCCTCTATAATGGTACTGTTCTATCTGCCACCACCACCACCAACTCACCAGCTCATTCCAGGCATCCACTACTCTCTGTGTACAAAACTTGCCCGAGCATCTCATTTAAGTAAGTAACTAAGTAAGTTTATTGGCCAAGTATTCACATACAAGGAATTTGCCTTGGTGCTCCGCCCACAAATAACAACATGACATACAGTGACAGTTACGAATCTCAGAAAACACTAAACATTAATAATAATAAAACATTAATGATAAAACACCATTGATCAAGCATGTGAACCAACAAAATACCAGATCAAAGGGAGGCTACAGATTTTTGGCTGTTGAGTAGAGCAACTACTCGTGAATAAAAACTGTTTTTATGTCTGGCTGTGTCAGCTTTGACAGTCCGGAGTCGCCTTCCAGAGGGAAGTGATTCAAAGAGTTTGTGGCCGGGGTGAGAAGGGTCATAGATGATCTTGCCAGCTCGCTTCCTGGCCCTTGTAGTGTACAGTTCATCAATGGAGGGAAGGTTACAGCTGATCGGACGATTCGCTGCAGCCTCCAGGTGTCGTGCTTGGTGGCTGAGCCAAACCAGACCATGATGGAGAAGGTGGGAACAGACTCTACGATGGCCGTGTAGAATTGGACCATCATTGCCTGTGGCAGATTGTGCTTCCTCAGCTGCCGTAGGAAGTACATCCTCTGTTGGGCCTTTTTGACTGTGGAGTCGATGGTGGCCCCCCACTTAAGGTCCTTGGAGATGATGGTTCACCTTTTCCCCTCTCATGTAAAGGCTCCTGTACTCTTTGGCATTTCCACTTTGTGGGGAGGGGGAGGGTCTGACTATCCACTCTATCTGTGCATCTCATAATTTTAATATGTATCTATCAGGTCTCAGCCTCTGATATTCCAGAGAAAAAAATCCAAACCTGTATAACTTCTCCCTGTAGCCAATACTCCCTAATCCAGGCATCATTCGGGTAAACCTCCTCTGTCCCCTTCTAAAGCCTCCACACCCTTCCTGTAACGGACAACCAGAGCTGTACACAATACTCCTAATTCAGCCTAATCGAAATCCTATAAACCTGGAAGAATGGTCAGGATAAGGATCCATGCAAGATAGGAACATAATTGGTTTATATAGCTCTTGAAGTCTGCGCCACAATCATTACAATCATGGCTGAATGTCTCTTCTATATTCTCCCCGTACTCTTTCATGCTTTTAGTGTTCACAAATCTATTTACCAACTCTAAAGGAAATACAATTTAGAACTTTATATGGATTTTTGTAATTCTGACGGAAGGGATAAATATGATGACGTGTACATAAGCCTGTAGTTGTAATAACTAAAATGAGACCAGTGATTTAATACCACAATTTTAATTACTCCCTTTAAAAACGGGCAATGATGAGATTAATTATTTCCTGTAGTTTCTTGAACATTTTTTATGTTGAGCTACATCTGCCACATATTTGCTCAATATTTGTACTGAATATCCTACAGTTTTGCATATTCAGCCAACATTCTCAACTTAGAATCAATATTACAATTCTGGATATATATTTAATAAATAATAAAAGCACTCCAAGATGAAAGATGTGACTATACAACCATGCGTCCACAACCTTGTTATAATTGCGCACACAGACCCCCTTCTGGATTTTTTCTAAAACTACAAGTGAACTAAGTCATATTTCATTTATCCACCCTGTATCTCCTACAAATAATTTGCTACTGTTGGTCAGTAGAATAAACTTATGAAAGCTAGAATACACTGCACCGAGTAATTAATGTTTCTCTAATGCTGAATGAAGATTTTTAAATAAAGATTTTTTAAGATGGTCAACATTGGGAGACGTTACCCAGAGCGCAAGAAATATTTTATGTTAGCTTCAGAACCAAATCCACAATGCCTCAGTGGAGGTTTGAGATCCTATTTGATCTTGGGATGCGTAGGATGCATTTGTACACTGCCCCCTGCACCTTTCTCTTTGACATAATGGCCATTTCCTTCCACTTTCACATCTTTCACCGTCTCCAAATCTATGTCATCTCTGGATAGCTTTTCTTCTATCCAGTCTTTTTTTCATTGCTATTTTGCACAATTTGCATTTTGCCTAAAAGCAGTCAAACCCTCCCTTCAGATCTCCTCATCCCATATTTAAATTCCTTGCCTTAATTATCCTGCCTCTGTAAAGGGCCTGTCCCACTTGGCTATTTTTTTCGGCGACTGCCGGCATCATTGACTGACGTATCAGGTCACTGTAAAATTTGCGGCGAGACTTGGCGTGATGGCGCACGGTGTTTTTTCAAGTGTCGCAACTTTTTTTTGCCGCCGCTGGATTTTGAAACGTTCAAATTCTTTTGGCGACCCTGATGTGACGCCGGCAGTCGCAGAAAAAATCGCCAAGTGGGACAGGCCCTTAAACATTTGAACCCGAAAAGTTTATACAAGAAACTTCGGTTTTTCTGATTTTGGCCTGTTGTACTTTGTGCCACCAACCATTGGCAGCCATGTGAGAGTTGCAGACTCTGGAAAATTTCCCCTCAATTAATTTACTTCTGCAAATTATTTTACTTGTAAACTCTTCTTCAAACCCATTTCTATACTCAATTTCTTGTCGCTCTTCCTTTTGAACAAATGTCTTTTTATTTTATCCATTTACACCTTTACAAAATAGTTTACAAGGTTTTGCTACCTTAAAATTTTGTGATGGAAATTATCATCTTGGTTGAAAAGAAATACCTATGGCAATAATATACTTCAGTATCCCACTGATTTGTTATCTCAAATTATTTCATTTATTTTTTTATAGAATGGGGCTTAAACCGGCAACCATATGATTTGGCCAAGAGTGCTTCCTACTGCATTTTTAAAGTTATTTCTTTGTCTTGTATATTCATTTTCAGACATATGTGTAGATCCATGGTAATTTTTATTTGTGCATAGCATTGAATTGATTATGTGGCATTGGTGGGGAATGGTGATATTGTTCTCTGAATGTTCCCTTTTATATCCTAAAATATTGTACTGGCAATTACCAAAACTTGACAGAACTTGTAAATATTCATGATTTAATCCACATTTCACTTGAGATGTTGAATGGTTTGTCTCAATTGTATCGTCAAGGCAATCTTATGCTGAAAGATTTAAGGGAAAGAAGCAATTAATGGAAATGGTCTCTGACGTGTAATAGAAAATAACAGAATCAATTTGAAATGTTCCACCAGGCATAATTAATATTTTTATTTATTATTAACAGAGATAAATTCAGTGGTGAACCAATGCTAGAGGCAGGAGGCATTTTGTGTATACGTTCATCATTTTGAAGATGAATATGCAGCTATTTTGATAAACTTGCTCACTGCCTTTGCAAGATAAGCTATCTTGCGCCTAACCAGAGTCGATTGATTAAATCATTAAAGAATTTAGCAACATACCTGCTAATTCTCCATCACAGCTTCCCCTTTTCCTTAGCTTTTCAAATGAACCACAATGATGAAGCTGGGTGCATGTTTGAGCTCATATAGGTTAATGGTTTAGTTCATGTCTTAACAACTATTTAGGTTTAATTTCAATGATTTTTCCATCAATTAAACAGGTATAATTGCATCCAATAATATCCATAACACGCCAAATGAGCAAATATTTCTATAAAGTGTTTTCATTGAATATTGTTTAAAACAGATTGTTTGTTGCCTGATGTTGCACAAATTTTGACACCAATTCAATCCACAATGTTTTTGATTTTCAGATTGGATATTAACATTAAGGAAGAGATAGTTTATGCCACACTTGATTATGGAACAAAATAAAGACGTTTTCTAGTATCTGCATTGTACCATAGAACATAAAAATACTTCCATAGTCATGACAGGATTTGATGATCCAAATAGATGTTTTTTTGGTTGTGTGATTAGATACACAGATTTAAATTAACAAATTAGATGATAAGACTTGTGCAAACTTGGCACATTGTGCATGGGTAACTTGCTATTTTGGTTCAATTTACAGATATTAAATTGACATCAGCACAAGAAGGATTTTGGAGATTTGTAATTTAATGTTATAAATGTTTTCCTGAAGTAATCTAATTAATTAATAGCTAAAATATTCACTTGAAACCTTTAAGCTGTTACATAGACTGCAACTTTAAAACTATAATCTTCTTTGTATTATTTCACGACAAAGTTTAACTATTAAAGGGTTCATGTAACTTCCCTGTTGCGATTGCACATCATATAATAGTTGTTAGTTAAATTTTAACTTCATTTGGAAGATTATACAGGATTCATAACTATTTCAAATCGTGAGAAATGGCCACATCTCATTTTTTGACCACAGACATTTCATAGCAGGCTGGCACGAGACCAACTTCTTCCAATTTTTTGTTTTGCTTTAGGTAATTATCCCAGACCGCCTAATTATGGTGGAGTACCGAACACCAACTACAGTGGTCCAGGTCCAGGCTTGACTAACAACATGAGTATGAATATGAACAACCAGATGCATGGTCAGGGCCCAGCTCCACCTTGCAGTAACATGACAGTGGGCAGGATGTCATCATCGGGGATGTCGAACTGGCCTTACTCTGGCAACACGAGTAATATGACCCCAAACTCTCCAGGCATGTCACAGCAGGTTGGCGTGGGGATGGGACCTCCAATGGCAGCTGTAAATCGCAAGGCACAGGAGGCTGCTGCTGCTGTGATGCAGGCTGCAGCAAACTCTGCTCAAAACAGGTATGCAAAAAAACAAAAACAGATCTCAAAAGGCTGGATGCAGTATCTGTAAACTTTTATATGACATTTCCAATGTAGAATACTTTAATTGAGGCCTTCAAGTGAATTTTGTCTCTGATTGGCAGACATCAATGGTATTCTTCTTAAGTAATAAATATCTGGCTGATTTCAATTGGGCATAATTAAATTTGGATATTTCCAACTGGTATTGTGCACAACTGGTATTGTTCACAGGCGTTAATCAGCTTTAATTGAGAATGAATGACAATATATTTGTTGGATATTAAATGTGGTTCATAAGGCATTTGGATGACAATCTCCTATTCTAATATATATAGGTTGGCTAGGTGTGCACTTAGTAAGTTATTCCCCCTTTTGAGTGACCCCACAACTGCATTCCTATCACAAAAAAAGGAGGTGAGGAAGATGATTGATGAAGGTCGGGCAGAGGATGGTGTCGACACGGATTTCAGTAAGGCATTTGATAAAGGCCCTCATGGTGGGCTGCTCGTGAAGATTAAGATGCGTGGAATCCATGGTGACTTGGCAGTTTGGATTCAGAACTACAGCGAGATAAGTTACAGATAAGGGGGGAGAAATGGCAGATGGAGCTTAATTAAGTGTGAGGTGATGCGTTTTGGGAGCTTGAATGTACGGGGAAAGTATACAGTTAATGAGAATATCCTTAAATGCATTAGAACATAGAAACATAGAAAATTGGTGCAGGAGTAGGCCATTCGGCCCTTCGAGCCTGCACTGCCATTCAATATGATCATAGCTGATCATCCAACTCTGTATCCTGTACCTGCCTTCTCTCCACACCCCCTGATCCCTTTAGCCATAAGGGCCACATCTAACTCCCTCTTAAATATAGCCAATGAACTGGCCTCAACTACCTTCTGTGGCAGAGAATTCCAGAGATTCACCACTCTATGTGTAAAACATGATTTTCCCCATCTCAGTCCTAAAAGACTTCCCCCTTATCCTTAAACTGTGACCCCTAGTTCTGGACTTCCCCAACATTGGGAATAATCTTCGTGCATCTAGCCTGTCCAACCCCTTAAGGATTTTGTAAGTTTCTATAAGATCCCCCCTCAATCTTGTACATTGATGTACAAAACAATGTTGAGTCCAAGTCCATTGCTTCCTGAAAGTAACAAGGCAAGTGGATGGAGTAATAATAAAAGGCATATGGTATGCTTGCCTTCATTAGTCAAGGCATTGATATAAGAGTAAGGAGCTGTAAAAACACTTTGGTTTGGTCACATTTGGAGTATTGTGTGCAGTTGTGATCACACAGGAAGGATGAGGTTGCTTTGGCAAGTAAGGTGAAAGTAAATCCAAAGGGTTTCTACAGCTATATTAATAACAAAAGGATAACGAGGGATATAATTGGTCCATTGGAGAGACAATGGACAGCCATCTGCAGAGCCAAAAGAGATGGGGGAGATATTGAACAATTTCTTTTCTTCGGTATTCACCAAGGAGCAGGATATTGAATTATGTGAGGTAAGGGAAACTAGTAGAGTAGCTATGGATACTATGAGTTTCAAAGTAAAAGAAGTACTGACACTTTTGAAAAATATAAAAGTGGCTAAGTCTCCAGGTCCTGACAGGATATTCCCTAGGACATTGAGGGAAGTTAGTGTAGAAATAGTCGGGGCTATGACAGAAATATTTCAAATGTCATTAGAAACGGGAATAGTCCCCGAGGATTGGCGTACTGCGCATGTTGTTCCATTGTTTAAAAAGGGTTCTAAGAGTAAACCTAGCAATTATAGGCCTGTTAGTTTGACTTCAGTGGTGGGCAAATTAATGGAAAAGATACTTAGAGATAATATATATAAGCATCTGGATAAACAGGGTCTGATTAGGAACAGTCAGCATGGATTTGTGCCTGGAAGGTCATGTTTGACTAATCTTCTTGAATTTTTTGAAGAGGTTACTAGGGAAATTGATGAGGGTAAAGCAGTGGATGTTGTCTATATGGACTTTAGTAAGGCCTTTGACAAGGTTCCTCATGGAAGGTTGGTTAAGAAGGTTCAACTGTTGGGTATAAATGCAGGAGTAGCAAGATGGATTCAACAGTGGCTGAATGGGAGAAGCCAGAGGGTAATGGTGGATGGTTGTTTGTCGGGTTGGAGGCAGGTGACTAGTGGGGTGCCTCAGGGATCGGTGTTGGGTCCTTTGTTGTTTGTCATGTACATCAATGATCTGGATGAAGGTGTGGTAAATTGGATTTGTAAGTATGCAGATGATACCAAGATAGGGGGTGTTGTGGATAATGAAGAGGATTTCCAAAGTCTACAGAGTGATTTAGACCATTTGGAAGAATGGGCTGACAGATGGCAGATGGAGTTTAATGCTGATAGATGTGAGGTGCTACACCTTGGCAGGACAAATCAAAATAGGACGTACATGGTAAATGGTAGGGAATTGAAGAATACAGTTGAACAGAGGGATCTGGGAATAACCGTGCATAGTTCCTTGAAGGTGGAATCTCATATAGATAGGGTGGTAAAGAAAGCTTTTGGTATGCCAGCCTTTATAAATCAGAGCATTGAGTATAGAAGCTGGGATGTAATGTTAAAATTGTACAAGGCATTGGTGAGGCCAAATCTGGAGTATGGTGTACAATTTTGGTCGCCCAATTATAGGAAGGATGTCAACAAAATAGAGAGAGTACAGAGGAGATTTACTAGAATGTTGCCTGGGTTTAAACAACTAAGTTACAGAGAAAGGTTGAATAAGTTAGGTCTTTATTCTCTGGAGCGCAGAAGGTTAAGGGGGGGCTTGATAGAGGTCTTTAAAATGATGAGAGGGATAGACAGAGTTGATGTGGATCAGCTTTTCCCTTTGAGAATAGGGAAGATTCAAACAAGAGGACATGTCTTCAGAATTAAGGGACAGAAGTTTAGGGGTAACATGAGGGGGAACTTCTTTACTCAGAGAGTGGTAGCGGTGTGGAATGAGCTTCCAGTGGAAGTGGTGGAGGCAGGTCCGTTGGTATAATTGAAAAATAAATTGGATTGGCATATGGATGAGAAGGGAATGGAGGGTTATGGTATGAGTGCAGGCAGGTGGGACTAAGGGGAAAAAAGTTGTTCGGCACGGACTTGTAGGGCCGAGATGGCCTGTTTCCGTGCTGTAATGGTTATATGGTTATATGATGTGGAGGCTTTGGAGAGGGTTTACCAGAATGCTACCTGGATTAGAGGGTATTAGCTATAAGAAGGCGTTGGGCACACTTTCACTGTCTTCTCTGGAGCATCGGAGGCTTACTGGAGATCTGTTCAATGTATATAAAATTACGAAAGGCTTGGATATGTTAGGCAGCCAGAATTATTTTCCCAGGGTGGAAAATGTCAAAGGCTAGAGGGCACAGCTTTCAGAAGGTTTAAAGCAGATGTGTGGGGCAAGTTTTTGACATCATAGAGAATGGTGGTGCTTGGAATGCCCATTGCAGAGTGGTGATGGGGGCAGATGCAATGTTGGAGTTCACAAAGCTTTTAGATAGTCACATGGATATGCAGGGAATGAAGGAATATGGATCACATGTGGCAGTGGGGATTAACCTGGCATCATGGTTTGACACAGACATTGTGGGCCAAAAGGCTGCATCCTTTTAAGAACATAGATTTCTTTTGACAGGCAACTAAAAAGTGAAGATTAGCGTAGACTAAAAATATAAAACCAAGGACACAATTTCCCCCTTCCTCTGTGTGCCTTAAACTACTGAGGTTGATAGACATTTGAAAGAAAGTTGCAATGACCTGAAGATTTAGAATATGCCCATCAACAATAACTACAATAGTGAATCTTTGATTTACGTTGGATTCCCCCAAAACTGTGTGTCAGATTCTGTTGTCCTGTTCCACACAAATGGTCAGGCATCTTTCCAACATTATTTTTGGAGCAAATACAAAAATACATTTTTGAATCTGTACCATTGTAAATCATTCCTCTGATCTTAAAATATACTGACCATAGTCACAACATTTAATTATCTTCAGTATAATGAAACGGTCCAGCTCTTGAAGAGATATTGTCATTTACTGAGCAGATATTACACATGTGCATAAATATGTTTGTCTGTGTCGCTATGTTTGCAGGCAGCTGCATGACAGAATAACCTCAGCATTTCTCAGCATTTATTGTTGACCGCTGATGTTCCCAGCCTGGTAACTAAAATGAATAAATTTGTACAGGACATTTCTGATCAGCACTTTTTTGCAAGAAGCTGTTGATGGTATAAGTAAGTAACAAACATTAGATTTGCAGTGCACTGTGTCTGATGAGAAGCATTGCTGTAACCACAAAACTCCAGGAAATTCATATTTTCATATCACTGTTCTTTCCAAAAAAATTCACTTCACTTTCACCTATTGTTAACAAAGAAAATACAACATTGCCAGGAGAATTTACATTTAATTAATATATTTTAAATGGTTCCAGCTATCTATTTCTAGACAGTACTTTTTTTTTTAATGTACTTTTTAAAAAAATAACTTAAATGTGATAATTTATGAATAAAATCCAATTCTGAGGACTTTAGAATATACTTAGTTGCAAGAATGCGCTGTGTTCAGTTCGCGTTCTTTTCAAAGAAATGAATGGCTTCATATCAGATGAGATTAGCGAACAAACTGCCATTCATATGTGCTGGATTACATTCTCCATTCATCAGTTTTTCTTCCTGCTGTGGGATGAACGTGAGTTCGAAGCAAAGCATTCTCTTGTACATCTAGGAGCCAACATTTGGGCTGCAGATCTCAAAATGTGCTCCCCGTCGCAACAAGCAAGGAGTATCTTCGGAGTAAGTTATGGAGAACCTTTATTTAACTTGCGTTGGAATGCATGAGATCAGGTCATCTGTACGAGAATGGGAAAGCTAGCTGAAGCACAGGATCTTAAATTACAGGTAAATTGCCAAGAATTCCTTCTTGCCCACAAAATCTTTGGGAACTCACCAATCTCAGATACACATTTTGGTACATATGCTGTTGTATCGGTATTCTGTTGATTTAGCATCATTTTTGCCAGCTTTCTAGCTTCTAGACAATCCTTTGTTGAATGATTAAGTTAGAGGCTTAACAGATATACATGACGTTAGCTCACATTGGCTGTTTCTTGACAGGGCAGCATGAGTATCTGGTTTTACCTTTCACAGTTAGTGTTCTGCCACTATGTATGTGGCCAAATCTAAGCTTTGAATATTTGAATTGATACATTAATGATGTAATTGGAGTTACTTTGTGGTTATGGTATTGTGTTATATAGAATTCGTTTCTCTTGTTTTATTTATATTTCCTTTCCTTCCAGAGCAATCATTTTATGTCAATCTTCACTCAATGGTTCTATACCAATGGAATGAAAAGTGGATATTTGCTGTTTGAAACAAATGTTTTGTTTTAAAGTTTGGTGGTGATTGTTCAATAGCGAGATTTAAGATCATTTTACTTGGCAATATTCAAGTGTTGTTACCAGTCAAGCATTTAAATTTTAATGTATTTGGGGCTATACAGCTCTTGAATGCAGCTCCAATTCTGCCAGAATATGTTGCTATATATTACAGTTACATTCAATGATTACAATTTTGTGTGAAAAGTAAAATGTACAACTTGTGCAACATTTTGCAACATTGGCAATGTTGGCAGTCAGCAAATCAAACATTTAACCAATGTACACAACATAAGTAACGCACATTTAATAGAAATGGTATGTCCTAACATTCATTTAGGAACTATCCTGTTGGTTTGCCCAGAGTGTGTTTTCTTTGAACATCTGTTGCATCTATATCACTAATTCACACGCAACACAAAGATTGTATTTCAAACAATTAACAGTGCAATTTATATTGGCGAGGAGCTGAGTGCTAAGAATACAGGATACGGGGTAAATTGCCAAGAATTCCTTCTTGCCCACAAAATCTTTGGGAACTCAACAATCTCAGATACAAATTTTGGTACATTTGCCATTGTATCGGTATTCTGTTGATTTTGCATCATTTTCACCAGCTAAATGTGTTTCAGCCTCATTTGTAACTTGCGTATAGCCAAGTTCTCATTCGCTATTGTCTTTGCTGTTTTGCGGATGCGGAATGTGTCATTTTGAAACCCTGTGTTATTGTCTAGTCCCATTGTCTTTTTGGATCATCTTTTGTGTGTAACGGTGTTATGATTCCCTTTCAGCTGCACAAGCACATACATTCCCAGTTGGAGTTAACATTTACATTCACAGACACATGTAAACATTATACCATTGCAGGGTGGCAACAACCCTGGTGCCACACTACACCGCTGCAAGCCTTTAAAGATTTATTTTAGCTCTTCATTATTCACATTTTCTTTGCTTATTTATCTTCAAATATTCAATCTGTCTGTTCTTTTCTATCTGAAATAATTGCAGAGTTGCAGTGTCCCTCAGAAATGTTAAGCATTTTGTGTAATCTTTCAATTGGAATATAGAATATGGTTACATTACAGTTTGAGTGGATTGTTAAAAGGTGCACATGAAAGTCTTGTTATCTATCGGAAGAAATTCTTGGCTATTACAGTTTAGTGAGAAAAGCTGTTTAAATTAATTCTGTGTTTCTGCTTTGGTTACTGGCAAGTTAAAGCTGTTATTTACCACTGTTTAAAATGGCATCTAGACAAACCAATACCCATTGCTATACATGTCTCGGATTTACTTTTATTGTGGGCTATATTCTAAATGGTTTTGTGAATCTATTTTAAAGTTTGAGTATTGGATTATTTTGGATTATATAGACATGTGATACATTATTGACAGTATCTTTTTACTAGAAATTGTAATCCATAAATTTAATTATTTTAAAGTTTGGCACATTTTAAATTGACTGTTTGATATTATAATATACCCGAAAACTCGCATCCGTTTTGTAAATTAAATTTACCCCAGAACACAGTAAGCAGCCTATTACTTAGTTTAGTTTAGAGATATAGCGCAGAAACAGGCCCTTCAGCCCACCGAGTCTGCACCGACCAGCGATCTCCATATAGTAACTCTATCCTACACACACTAGGGATAATTTACATTTATACCAAGCCATTTAACCCTCAAACCTGCACGTCTTTTGAGTGTGTGAGGAAACTGACGATCTCAAAGAAAACCCACGCAGGTCACGGGGAGAACGTACAAACTCCATACAGACAAGTACCCATAGTCAGGCTCGAACCCGGGTCTCTGGCGCTGTAAGGCAGTAGTTCTACCGCTATGCCACCGTGTCGCCCGTACTCGTATCAGGCAGTGTACCATGACTGCCATAGTCCTTGGAGTATATGGTTAGTGAAAGGGATCGTACTTAGTTTGTTTGTTCATGTATGAGTGTGTTCTTTATTTTACTGCTATTCACTCCTTCCCTGGCTGTCCTGATTTTTTCTTGTCTACATTGTTCAATTTAGCATTTTTCCTAAATAGGATCTAACCTGGGGGGAATGATGAGACAATAGAGAGATATTCACCAAACCCCAGACTATCATTTTTCAATGGAGACATGGCACCCCAGATGGTGGAATCTGGAATTACAAACAAATTCTTGGAGGAACTCAGTGGTTTATTGAATCATTTGCTGAAAGAATAATATGGCAGGAAGCAGACCCTTTGTCCTCTCTTAACCATGCTGACTAAGTTGTCCATCTGAGATAGTCCCATTTGCCTGTAACAGGCCCATATCCCTTTACATCTTACCTGCCCAAATGTATTTTAAATCTTATGTTTATTCCTGCCCTAACTACTTTCTCTGGCAGCTCATTCCATTTACGCACTGCCCTTGGTGTGAAGAAATTCTCCTTGTGTCCCTTTTAATTCTTTCCCCTTTCACCTTAAACTTCGGCCCTCTAGTTTTTGTTTCCACTTGCCTGGAAAAAAAGAGTATGTGCACTCACAGCTATGCCCCTTGTCGTTTTTTATACTACTCTAAAGGTCACGCCTCAGTCCCCTACTCTCCAAGGAATAACGCCCAAGCAAGCCGAACCTCTCCCTATCACCCAGGCACGCGATTCCTGGCGACATTCTTCTCAACCTTCTCTGGACTCTTTCAGTCTTAATGATATTTTTCCCAAAGCAGGGTAACCTAATCTGTTCATAATACTCCCGTGTGGCATCATCAATGTCTCGAACAACTGTAACAAAATGTCCCACCTCCTGTACTCATTACCTTGATGAAGACCAGAATGCCAAAAGCCTTCTTCACCACACAACCTTCCTGCAACCCCACTTTCAAGGAACTATGTACGTACGCCCAGATACTTCTATTCTACACCCCCCCCCAGTGCCTTACTGTTCACCCTGACGTTCCTACGCTGGCTTGATACCCAAATTGCAACACCTCACATTTAACTAAATTGAATGCCATTAGCCATTCCTTACCTAGCTGCTCATGATCCCGCTGCAATGTGTGACAACCTTCTTCACCGTCCACAATACCTCCGATTTTAGTATCATGTGCAAACTATTTTAGTATCATCTGCAGGCCATGCTTTGCAATTTATCATCCAAACCATCCAACTAAATGAACAACAAGGGAGCCAGCACAGATCCCTGTGGCCACACCCCGCAATAAACTACTGACATTTCAAGTCCAAACCCTGCACCAGGACTGAGAATAGAGAGGGAAGATCGGCAGTATAAAGAGGAGAGGTGGGGTGGTGAGACCCGGGCCAATGGGTGATTGGTGGATCAAGAAAGGTTGAAGGACCACAGACAGGTGGAGCCAGGTTGGGGAGGGGGGAATGGTTGAAGTTGGGATCTTTTCTCAATGTTTGCTCATGCATTTCACAACTGGAGTTACCGAGCAGCCATAGTAGGAATACCGAGTAGTAGCTGAGTAGGAATAGGCCAAGCCGGTCAATTTTCATTCATACTATTCCAACCTGTTGCCATCACTAATAAGAGATCTGGTCAGGGCATTATGTGAGCTGGGCAGTTCAGCACCGCACTACATTGTCCATTATGTTAGGAGAAATGTTTTTTGATGAAAGTAGAATATTGCATGGTTGTGACTGTACCAGCAATATGATTGAATATGATGCATCATGTGCTTATCCCGCAAAGTAAAATACACAAGACTAATGCGTTTTATATTTCAAATAAAACAACCTTGAGCTTGTATAACACCTAAATGAAACGTGTATAACCATCAGATGTTTGGAATCAACTATCACGCACACTGTAAAGGGAAGTTTGTAGCAGTGTATGTTCATAACTTTCAATGGTCCATTCTTTCAGATTAAAATTACTTGAAAAACATTTGAAATCTGAAATGTATAGTAACCCAATAAAGACAGGGTCCTACTGTGATATTTAAGCCATTCAAGACATAATATCACAGAATTGCTTCCTAATCTGTATTAAATTAGCTGGCCTTAACTAGACCTATAGGCATGACAATGTAATGGATTTCTGTTTCCAATAGCTAAATGTTCAGTGATTCCTGGTGTGACCTGCTTGTGTCGGCATCTGGTGAAGACAGAAAAAGGCTCTGCTATGACTCCATCTTTGATCGCATAGTCTATCGCAAACTAATCTCTGCATTGAATTCTTATTGAATAGTCAACAGGTCAAGTTATGAGCCAGTTTAACCAGTCCAGGGACCTGAACTCAACAACAGTTAAGTAAGTAAGTAAGTAAGTAAGTTTAATGGCCAAGTATTCACATACAAGGAATTTGCCTTGGTGCTCCGCCCACAAGTAACAACATGACATACAGTGACAGTTATGAGTGACTCAGAAAACAATAAACATTAATAATAATAAAATATTAATGATAAAACACCATTGATCAAGCATGTGAACCAACAAATACCAGATCAAAGGGAGGCTATAGATTAACTCAACAAACAGCTTGTTGAAAATAGGGATAAAAGAACCTGTTTTAATTTAAACATACGCTTTTTTAGGTCTGACCTGTTTTCAGTATTAGTTTTGCAATGAATTGAAAGATTTGAGAATCCAATACTTCAACCTTAAAAACTTGTTATTTAAAATTAAGATAAGATCATTGGATATAACAAAAACTGATCTAAATTGAAAAGCCCAACTTGCTTTAACTGATCATTAAATATTCAAATTGCAGTTTAATTCTTCAGGATCGATGGGTGATAAGTAGATATTACATGCATTTTAACAACTAAATGCAGAACTGACACAGAATGAAAACAAAGGAGCTATTTCTTTCCCAATTTAGGCCACCGTACATTAGGTCGCCTGGTTATCCCAGTCAGACTGGGCCTGGTGGACGTCCTGTGTTTCCACCACAACATCCCAACTATGGCAACACTCAGGCTCCCTTGATGTACCAGCCTGACCAGTACGGGTAGGTGGCCGTTATATGAATGGATTTGCTGTGGGACTATAGTGTTTCCCAGCAGGACTTTTAACCCGACTGCAACAAAAGAGCATTGTTCTTTGTGGTTTCCTATTTTGATTCTGTTTGGTTATGTTTTGTACTAACCAGAGCTATGAGAGAATGACAGACAAAAATGCATGCCTCACACCTGCATGACATTTGGCATGGCTGAACTCTTCCTGCCTAATGGGGAAGTTGTAAACCGCAGTGCAGAGCTATTACATGACAAAGATTGGGGACTACAGTGCATTGAGAAATGTTCAAGGCCTTCTCACTGCACAGTTATTTCAAAGGCCCATTTGAAGAGCAGAACATTCAAAAGGTAGAAAAAAAATTCTATTTGACTCTCAAACTTCTCTTAACTTTCTGATACCTTGGAAATTGGGGTGAACTTTAGCTGAACAGCTGTAGTCTTTACTGTGTGCAATATTACATAGGCAGGAATCCTCAGGTACATTATTGGAAGATCTTTGCATCACGTTGTGACAAACTTCATTTTAAAGAGTAATCCTCCATATCATTGCTTTCGTTACTGAAAGAAGTTGGGAGAATGTTGTTGCTTGTTTTTCCTCTTTTAAACAGTTTTGTGGGCTGCTTAGCTCCTGTACTAGAGTACAGACATATTAGCATCCAGCTTCAGCCAGTATCACTCTGAACTGGTTGCTGAATAGGCTGAAGGTGCATCACAAAACGTCTTATTCTTCCTGAGCTTTATTCAGGACTTCCCCCAAAATAGACAGAGACATGACTGGGCGGTGTATGTCACCTGGTATCCCCTGAATTTGGCCAGAGAGTGAAATGCTTCAACGGTTTTTTTTTCTTTGCATTTAAAAAAAAGATAAATTTTGTTTAAAATAGCAGGTGCTGACACAATAACAGGAAGTGACACTTTGGTCCGAGAGAGCTGTTAGTTAACTCAGCGTATCTTAATAACTGTTGCATCTATTTGTATATACTGTAATCTCCCCATCAGTCTCCCACAACCACTCTCCTCTGTTACATTGCCAATAGGGACATTGACACGCATTATTAAAATGTAAACAGAATCTTAGTTTATGAAATCCATCCTCATATTCTTTGCATTTTTTCAACAATCAAGAAAACTTCATAAGATGCCCTTTGGAAAAAATGTTGAATATTTTGCAGCATTATAATATTCTTCTACGATTTGTTAACCATATAAAAATACCCATGGAGTGGATTTGCTTGTTTAGAGTCTTGCGAGTGCTGAGACCAAGACTAAAATCAAAGCTATGTGTAATATGTGTTTAAGAACCTCATTATTAAATACCTTATATTGATGCACTAAAACAGCTGAAATCTCTAAGGCTTATTGTGTTGTAAAGGCTGAGTACTGCTACTTATTTTGTGGGTTTATAGTAAGTAAATATCTGTCGGAGGGCACACCTTTATGTTGGTTTGTTTCACCTGTGATCCCAGACACCAGTCCCATGCACTATTTATGGTTTAAAAAATAATAGTCAGGTTCATAAAAAAGCAAAAATTATTCTGCAATCTCCCTGCTACTTCCATTAAATGTATGCAATACACAGAAGAGTTACCATTGAAATCTCCTCTTGATGTATGTTTTGGCAAGAGATAACGGTTTCTGTGATAAATATTTAGATTCTTTGAAGGTGTACCCATTAACTCTGACAGTTGTTGAATGAAAAATTGAAATGAATTGAAGTATTACAATATCATGCGGAAAGAAACGACTCCTATACCTGGATAGAGTGGATGTGGAGAGGATCTTTCCACTAGTGGGTGAGTCTAGGACCAGAGGCCATGGTCTCAGAATAAAAGGACGTTCCTTTAGGATGGAGATGAGGAGGAATTTCTTTAGGTTGAGGGTGGTGAATCTGTGGAGGCCAAGTCAATAGATATTTTGAAGGCAGAGATAGATGGATTCTTGACTAGTGAGGGTGTCGGGGGTTTAAGGGGAGAAGACAGGAGAATGGGGTTAGGAGAGAGAGATTGATCAGCCATGGCTGAATGGAGCAGTAGATGTGATGGGCCGAAAGGCCTAATTCTGCTCCTATCACTTATGAACATTATGTGTTGTATTATGTATAAAATAGCAACCACAGAGCCTGGAAAATATATGTTAGTTTGTTTTTGAAAAAAGACTAGTTACTATTGAGGGTGAACCATTCATCAAAATATGCTACAGCTGCTGTGTTATCTCCTCAAATAAAATGCTGTTGAATATATATTTAGATTTACAAATTTGCCACAAACTGAGAGCCATATTTTAAATTGTAAACACTAATAGCAGAGCTATCTATAACAAGATTGTATGGTTGACCCAGGCTGGGATTGAGCCTCTGGCCGTAGAACAATACAGCGCAGGAACAAGCCCTTTGACTCACAATATCTGTGCCAAACACGATGCCAAAACCACCTGTTATCTGCCTGCACATAATCCAGATCCCTCCATTCCCTGCATATCCATGTGCCGATCAAAAAGTATTTTTCATGCCACTATCATATCTGGCTTCATCCCCTCCCCGCTCCACCCCAGCAATACATTCCAGGCACTCATCACCTTCTGTGTATAAAGAAAAACTTGCCCGCACATGTCCTTTAAACTTTACCACTTGCACCTTAAAGCTGTGCCCTTTAGTATTTGATATTTTCATCCTGGGAAAAACATCATGACTGTCCATCCTCTGTGCCTTCCCATCATTTTATGTACTTCTATCAAGCCTTCCTGCAACCTCCGGCATCTCAGAGAAAACAATCCAAGTCTGTCCAAGCTCTCGCATTTAGCTAATACCACCTAATCCAGGCACCATTCTGGTAAAACCACTACACCCCTTCCCAAAGCTTCCACATCCTGTAATGAGGTGACCAGAGTTGCATGCAATACTCCAAATGCATCCTAACCGATGTCCGATACAGCTGCATCATGACTTCCTGACTCTTATACTCCCAACCAGTTAATGCAAACATGCCATATGCCTTCTCCACCACTCTAATCTACTTGAGTTGCCACTTTTAGAGCGTTATGGACTTGGATCCCAAAATCCCTCTGTACATCAATGGTGTTAGGAGTTTGGCTATAGGGAGAGATTGAGTAGACTGGGACTCTATTCCTTGGAGCGCAGGAGGATGAGGGGTGGTCTTATAGAGGTGTATAAAATCATGAGAGGAATAGATCGGGTAAATGCACAGAGCCTCTTGCTCAGAGTAGGTGAATCGGGGACCAGAGGACAGGTTTAAGGTGAAAGGGAAAAGATTTAATGGGAATCTGAGTGGTATCTTTTTCACACAAAAAGTGGTGGGTGTATGGAACAAGCTGCCAGAGGAGGTAGTTGAGGCTGGGACTATCCCAACGTTTAAGAAACAGTTAGACAGGTACATGGATAGGACAGGTTTGGAGGAATATGGGCCAAATGCGGGAAGGTGGGACGAGCGTAGCTGGAACATGTTGGTGTGTGCAAGTTGAGCCGAAGGGCCTGTTTCCACGCTGTATTACTCTACGACTCTAAGTTCATCCTGGCGTCCTGTCCAATATATTTCCCTAATTCTAAAAATATATTATCTGGTCATCGTAATTTCATTTTGGACGTGGAGGTCAGCATCTAAAGCACTTTATTGGCTCTAAAGCACCTTGGGATGGTGAAAGTCCAGATATAACTGCAAGTTTCATTCTAAGTATAATCTACATTTGGAATACCATCTGGTGGTAAAACATGCGAGTATTTAAGAAATAGTTGTGTGCTGTTCTGCACAAAAGTTCTGTACTTTTGTTTGCTTCATCAAGATACTTATCTTGCAGTTTAGTGATCTTAATCTTAAATCTACTGTTAACCCCCCATATAACCATATAACGATATAACAATTACAGCACAGAAACAGGCCATCTCGACCCTTCTAGTCCGTGCCGAACACATATTCTCCCCTAGTCTCATATACCTGCGCTCAGACCATAACCTTCCATTCCCTTCCCGTCCATATAACTATCCAATTTATTTTTAAATGATAAAAACGAACCTGCCTCCACCACCTTCACTGGAAGCTGATTCCACACAGCCACCACTCTCTGAGTAAAGAAGTTCCCCCTCATGTTACCCCTAAACTTCAGTCCCTTAATTCTCAAGACATGTCCCCTTGTTTGAATCTTCCCTACTCTCAGTGGGAAAAGCTTTTCCACGTCAACTCTGTCTATCCCTCTCATCATTTTAAAAACCTCTATCAAGTCCCCCCTTAACCTTCTGCGCTCCAAAGAATAAAGCCCTAACTTGTTCAACCTTTCTCTGTAACTTAGTTGCTGAAACCCAGGCAACATTCTAGTAAATCTCTTCTGTACTCTCTCTATTTTGTTGACATCATTCCTATAATTAGGTGACCAAAATTGTACACCATACTCCAAAATTGGCCTCACCAATGCCTTGTACAATTTTAACATTACATCCCAACTTCTATACTCTATGCTCTGATTTATAAAGGCCAGCACGCCAAAAGCTTTCTTTACCACCCTATCTACATGAGATTCCACTTTCAGGGAACTGTGCACAGTTATTCCCAGATCCCTCTGTTCATCTACATTCTTCAATTCCCTACCATTTACCATGTACGTCCTATTTTGATTTGTCCTGCCAAGATGTAGCACCTCACACTTATCAGCATTAAACTCCATCTGCCATCTTTCAGCCCACTCTTCCAACTGGCATAAATCTCTCTGTAGACTTTGAAACTACTTCATTACCCACAACCCCACCTATCTTAGTATCATCTGCATATTTACTAATCCAATTTACCACACCTTCATCCAGATCATTGATGTACATGACAAACAACAGTGGACCCAACACAGATCCCTGTGGCACCCCACTCGTCACTGGCCTCCAACCTGACAAACAACCATCCACCATTACTCTCTGGCATCTCCCATTCAGCCACTGTTGAATCCATCTTGCTACTCCACCATTAATACCCAACCATTGAACCTTCTTAACCAACCTTCCATGAGGAACCTTGTCAAAGGCCTTGCTGAAGTCCATATACACAACATCCACTGCTTTACCCTCATCAATTTCCCGAGTAACATCTTCAAAAAATTCAAGAAGATTAGTCAAACATGACCTTCCAGGCACAAATCCATGTTGACTGTTCCTAATCAGACCCTGTTTATCCAGATGCTTATATATATTATCTCTAAGTATTCTTTCCATTAATTTGCCCACCACTGACGTCAAACTAACAGGTCTATAATTGCTAGGTTTACTCTTAGACCCCTTTTTAAACAATGGAACAACATGCGCAGTACGCCAATCCCCCAGCACTATTCCCGTTTCTAATGACACTTGAAATATTTCTGCCATAGCCCCTGCTATTTCTACACTAACTTCCATCAATGTCCTAGGGAATATCCTGTCCGGACCTGGAGACTTATCCACTTTTATATTTCTCAAAAGTGTCAGTACTTCCTCTTCTTTGAATCTCATAGTTTCCATAGCTACTCTACTTGTTTCCCTTACCTCACATAATTCAATATCCTTCTCCTTGGTGAATACCGAAGAAAAGAAACTGTTCGACATTGTTCAACCGTTTGACATTGCTGAATATTTTTGTAATGCTTTGTACTGGACAAGGCCAGTTTATTTGATGACAAGACTCTAATGTCAGGAAAGGAAGTACATGTCATGGCTGAGACGGTAGTAGTCTCACCACTTGAGTGAGGTTATGGGTTTGAGTAGCATTTTCAAAGTTTAAAATGTAAGCTGGGTGGGATGTATGGGAAGCACAGTGGTGCAGTCGGTGGAGCCGCAGCTTCACAGCGCTCGCCTTTGGGATATTGAAGAAAACCCAGATGAAACCCACACGGTCCACATGGAGTTCGCACGTTTTCCCTGCGGATGGATCCCCATGGATTTTCTCAGGGTGCTCCGGTTTCCTCCCAAGTCTCAAAGACGTGCGGGCTTGTAGGTTAAATTGGCCTCTGTAAATAGCCCCCAAGTGTGAAGGGAATGGCTGGTGAGGTAGTGGGATAACATAAATCTGGTGTTAAAAGGAGATCGCTGGTCAGTGTGGACCCAGTGGGCTGGAGGGTCTGTTTCCATGTTGTATCTCTAAACAAAACTAAACTATGCCCAGACTTTGCTGCAGTACTGAAGAAGTGCCATCTTCTGGATATATTAATTCAAAGCCCCTTCTGCTTTCTGGGTGAACATTAAGATTGCATTTGAAAGAGCTGTTGAATACCTATCTAGTCATTATCATTTGATTATCATTTTTTTTCTTTTTGGGAGCTTAAATATGTATAAAATGGCTGTTCTATTCCCAGTACTCCAACAACGGCTACACTTGAAAACTACATCATTGTTTTTTTAATCTTTTGACATGTCTGGGAGGAAATGTGAAGGCCACAAATAAGATTCCGATTCCGATTCAAATTTATTGTCCTTGTGCCGTGTACAAGTACAGAGACAATGAAATGCATTTAGCATCGCACCCAGAAGTGTGAACACAGTATAATGGAACAGTAATATATATATGTATATACAGTAGCAGTTGTGGTTGGAGTGAGAGCAGTCCTTGACGATGCTTCACAGACCTTGCTTGCTCTGGACAGACTCAATGGAGGGGAGCGAGGAACCGGTGATGCGTTGGGCAGTTTTCATCACCCTCTGCAGTGCTTTCCGATCGGAGACAGAGTAGTTGCCATACCATACTGTGATACAGTTGGTAAGGATGCTCTCGATGGCGCAGCGGTAAAAGTTCACCAGAATCTGAGGAGACAGATGGACCCTGCTTTAGTCTCCTCAGGAAGAAGAGACGTTGGTGAGCCTTCTTGATCAGCGTTGAGGTATTGTGGGTCCAAGAGAGGTCATCAGAGATGTTGACCCCCAGAAACCTGAAACTGGAAACACGTTCCACCTCCGTCCCGTTGATATGGATGGGGGTGTGCGTGCCACACCTCGACCTTCTGTAGTCCACAATGAGCTCCATGGTCTTCTTGGAGTTAAGGGCCAGGTTGTTGTCAGCACACCATGCTGCTAGGAGCTGGACCTCTTCCTTATAGGCCTTTGTTGCTGATGAGGCCAATCACCGTTGTACCATCTACATACTTGATGATGGTGTTAGTACCATGTACAGGTGTGTAGTCGTAGGTGAAGAGGGAGTAGAGGAGGGGGCTCAGCACACAGCCCTGTGGAACGCCGGTGTTCAGGGTGAGGGTTGAAGAGGTGTGCTTGCCTAACCTAACAGACTGGGGTCTGTTGGTTAGAAAGTCCAGTATCCAGTTGCAGAGGGAGGGGTCGATGCCCAGGTCAATGAGTTTGGTGATCAGTTTGGAGGGGATAATGGTGTTAAATGCTGAGCTAAAGTCGATGAACAGCATACTCACATAGGTGGCTCTGTTGTTGAGGTGGGAGAGGGC
The DNA here is from genome assembly GCF_028641065.1 of Leucoraja erinaceus. NCBI lineage: Eukaryota > Metazoa > Chordata > Chondrichthyes > Rajiformes > Rajidae > Leucoraja > Leucoraja erinaceus. Next base: position 72,107,709 of record NC_073384.1, on the reverse strand, counting down.
GGAGTGAAGTGACGTTGAGATGGCATCCTCCGTACTCCTGTTCTGGCGGTAGGCGAACTGATGGGGGTCCAGTGTGGGGGGTAGGCAGCTTTTGAGGTGTGCCAGGACCAGCCTCTCGAATCACTTAGTGATGATGGGGGTAAGTGTAACTGGGCGGAAGTCATTAAGGCTCACCGCAGTGGAGTGTTTTGGCACCGGCACGATGGAGGTGGTTTTAAGGCACTGGGGACAGCTGCTTGGGCAAGTGACAGGTTGAAGATGTCTTCCTTTCAAACTATTTCAGAGATATAGGGCTGAATTGTAATCTTTCTCTAGGGGGGCACAGTCTTTGAATAAAGGGGAGGCCATTTAAGACTGAGGTGAGAAAAAACTTTTTCACCCAGAGAATTGTGAATTTGTGGAATTCCCTGCCACAGAGGGCAGTGGAGGCCAAATCATAGGATGGATTTAAGAGATAGTTAGATAGAGCTCTAGGGGCTAGTGGAGTAAAGGGATATGGGGAGAAGGCAGACATGGGTTCAATCAATAACGATCAGCCATGATCACACTGAATGGCGGTGCTGGCTCGAAGGGCCGAATGGCCTCCTCCTGCACCTATTTTCTATAATTCTATGTTTCTATGACCCAATTGTTGCATTTATCTGTTGTTTCTGGATTTCCTGACCATTTAGCTAGAGTGTGTACACTGGTGACATGTGAGATTAATTTGAGCTCCAATATTCATTGTGGCATACATTTGCACAATTGTTTAATTCTGGCGAAGTATTAACACCAGCCATGAGGCAAGGTTCTCATGTATTTAGAGCTCACTTGTCTTATACAGGATCATAATAATACCGAAGATAGTCACAAAAAACTGGAGTAACTCAGCAGGTCAGACAACGTCTCTGGAGAAAAGGAATAGGCGATGTTTCGGGTCGAGACCCTTCTTCAGACCGAACCAGGGTCTCAACCCGAAACGTCACCTATTCCTTTTCTCCAGAGACGCTCTGGCCCGCTGAATTACTCCAGTTTTTTGCGTCCTTCTTCGGTTTATATGAGTATAGAAGCTGGGATGTAATGTTAAAATTGTACAAGGCATTGGTGAGACCAAATCTGGAGTATGGTGTACAATTTTGGTCGCCCAATTATAGGAAGGATGTCAACAAAATAGAGAGAGTACAGAGGAGATTTACTAGAATGTTGCCTGGGTTTCAACAACTAAGTTACAGAGATAGGTTGAATAAGTTAGGTCTTTATTCTCTGGAGCGCAGAAGGTTAAGGGGGGACTTGATAGAGGTCTTTAAAATGATGAGAGGGATAGACAGAGTTGATGTGGACAAGCTTTTCCCTTTGAGAATAGGGAAGATTCAAACAAGAGGACATGACTTCAGAATTAAGGGACAGAAGTTTAGGGGTAACATGAGGGGGAACTTCTTTACTCAGAGAGTGGTAGCGGTGTGGAATGAGCTTCCAGTGGAAGTGGTGGCGGCAGGTTCGTTGGTATCATTTAAAAATAAATTGGATAGGCATATGGATGAGAAGGGAATGGAGGGTTATGGTACGAGTGCAGGCAGGTGGGACTAAGGGAAAAAAGTTGTTCGGCACGGACTTGTAGGGCCGAGATGGCCTGTTTCCGTGCTGCAATTGTTATATGGTTATATGGTTAAACCTGCATATGAAGTTCCTTCCTCCACAACAGAATAACACCAGTGAGAGGAAGAAGAAGCCTTGTTGGAGGGGGCCAGAGTAATGAGTGGCAGAAATAGGAGTCGCTGCTTCTGAATTCACTGCCTCAAGTAAATTAATGACCTCAGTGCATTAGGAATGAGGAAGAAAATGTCGTATTTGCCAATGCCCAACCCCTTGAAGGTACTATTTTGATCCTACTCCAGCAAACGGTTCTATGCACCAATTAACATTCTGATAACCAGATCTGTCGCTCTATCTAAACAGCTCCTCACATCCCCGTCTCTCCAGCCATTACTAATATTTGGTCTCATATTCATGGAAGTGCATTGTATTCTACCATCAATAAATGCCCAGCATCCATTTGTTCAGTATGTGCCATTATTCTCACTCATAGGCGTCCTCTTTCCTTCCTGACAGAAGGGAGCTCAGATCGCCAAGGTAAAACAAACATCCAGAAGTAGCTGGGTAGACAGAAATGCTGGAGAAACTCAGCGGGTGCAGCAGCATCTATGGAACGAAGGAAATAGGCAACGTTTCGGGACGAAACATTGCCTATTTCCTTCGCTCCATAGATGCTGCTGCACCCGCTGAGTTTCTCCAGCATTTTTGTCTTCCTTCGATTTTCCAGCATCTGCAGTTCCTTCTTAAACATCCAGACGTAGCCTTTCACTCACCTAGCAATTAACAGTTGAAGCCCAGAGAACAATTGGTTTGCATGGCTACCTGGTGACAGAATTCATCAGTCACAATTCACCCAACACTTAGTAAACTGGAAATGGTTAGCAGCAAAGTGATAATGTGAATAATGATAGCTTTAAGTAATCTCGCCGTGGCACCTTAATCTCCCACAGAGCCTTCACAGATTAAGTGTAAGAATTGAACTGCCACCTATCTTCCTACCGCAAGGGAAGTGGTTACTTATTCTGAGAGGGCACATTTGCAAGACTCGTGTCTACCGCGTATTCGCCTCTGAAACTGATACTTCACTCATTCTAGGAAGAAAGGCAGTTGAGTTTTCAGCAGGTGCTTCGCGCATCACAAGTAAGTGGAGAAAGCAGGAGATTGGAAGCACATGATAAAATAGGGTGATGTCAGCATGGTTTTGTGAAGGGGAGTTCTTGCCTGACAAAGCTGTTGCCGTTTTTTTGAGGAGGTAACAAGCAGGACAGACTAAAAGGAAAGTCAGTGGATGTTGTTTACTTTGAATTTTCGGAATGCATTTGATAAGGTGCCACACGTGAAGCTGCTGAACAAAATAAGTGTTAGAGATGAGGTACAAGTATGGGTAGAAGATTGACTGATGAGCAAAGACTGGCAATAAAGGGAATATTTTCTGGTTGGCTGCCGGTGACTAGTGGTGTTCTGCAGGGGTTGATGTTGGGAAAGCTACTTTTCAAGTTGTATGTTAAGGGCCTGCCCCACTTGGGCGTCATTTGTGTGTCATGCTGATGGCGCGCGAAGATTTTGTACATCTCAAAATCCTGCCTACATCACCACGCACCATGCGTGTGTTGTGCGCATCATGTGCACGTTACGACTCGTGCATCGTGATGCGTAAATGATATTGCGTAAATGACGTGCAAATGACGCCCAAGTGGGACAGGCCCTTCAATAAATTGGATGAGGTAATCAATGCCAAAGAGGAGAAATCTTTTGAGTCAGATGGTGGTGAATTTGTGGAATTCATTGCCATAGACGGCTACAGAGGCCAAGTCATTTGGGTATTTTTTAAGGCAGAGATTGATGGATTATTGATTAGTAATAGTGTCAAAGGTTGCAGAGAGAAGGCAGGAGAACAGGGTTGAGAAGGAAATATTGATCGGCCATGATTGAATGGCGGAGTGGACTTGATGGGCTGAATGGTCTGATTCTGCTCCTGTGTCTTATGGTCTTATATGGATATCAGTCCATTGGACACGTGGAAGCTCTACATACCAGATACATATTGTGCAAATTGAGCTATTGATGAATTAAATCCAAATTTTGGACATGTTCGTACCACAAAGTACATTAGGGTTTTTTTATTCAAATTAAGAGCAGTTCGAGGCCAGGGATATTTGATAGGATGTTTTCAGGACAGGGGTTTCTAAGTGTGGCTTAGAGGCTTCCTTACACATGAAGGGAGTTGTGTGGTTGCAGTATTTACTTCCAGATTTGCCTATCACATCTCCATTCCCTTGTAAAGCCGCTGATCTAAACACGCTAGCAAGTTTGAAAAGCAAGGGAAACCTGAATTAATGTTTAAAACTTGAGGGGTGGCCCAGTTGGTAGAGCTGCTGCCTCATCGTGTGAGAGACCTGGGTTCAATCCCGATCTCGGTGCTGTCGACACAACCTCTCCCGATAGCTCAGGCCCTTGAGACCCGGCAACATCCTCGTAAATCTTCTCTGCACCATATCCAGTTTAGCAACATCTTTCCTATAACAGGGTGACCAAAACTGATCACAATACTCCCAAGAATTCTGATGAGGGGTCTCGACCCAAAACTCCACCCATTGCTTCTCTGACTGTCCAGCTGAGTTGCTCCAGCTTTTGGTGTCTATCGTTGGTTTAAACCAGCATTTGCACTTGCTTCCTGCACAATACTCCAAATGTGGCCTCATCAGCGTCCTGTACAATTGTGACATAACATCCCCAACTTCTATACTCAATAACCCAACTGATGAAGGCCAATGTGCCAAAAGCCTTCATGAACACCCTACCTACCTGTGACGCCTCTTTCAAGGAACTTACACTGCCCTCCATAATGTTTGGGACAAAGACCCATCATTTATTTATTTGCCTCTGTACTCCACAATTTGAGATTTGTAATATAAAAAAATCACATGTGGTTAAAGTGCACATTGTCAGATTTTAATAAAGGCCATTTTTATACATTTTGGTTTCACCATGTAGCAATTACAGCAGTGTTTATACATAGTCCCCCCATTTCAGGGCACCATAATGTTTGGGGGACAGCAATGTCATGTAAATGAAAGTAGTCATGTTTACTATTTTGTTGCATATCCTTTGTATGCAATGACTGCTTGAAGTCTGAGATTCATGGACATCACCAGTTGCTGGGTGTCTTCTCTGGTGATGCTCTGCCAGGCCTGTATTGCAGCCATCTTTAGCTTATGCTTGTTTTGGGGGCTAGTCCTCTTCAGTTTTCTCTTCAGTATATAAAAGGCATGCTCAATTGGGTTCAGATCGGGTGATTGACTTGGCCACTCAAGAATTGACCATTTTTTTAGCTTTGAAAAACTCCTTTGTTGCTTTAACAGTATGTTTGGGATCATTGTCTTGCTGTAGAATGAACCGCCTGCCAATGTGTTTTGAGGCATTTATTTGAACTTGAGCTGAACTTGTCTATATACTATGTACTTCAGAATTCATTATGCTGCTACCATCAGCAGTGAAGATAAGTGCGCCAGTACCTTCAGCAACCATACTTGCCCAGGCCATAACACCCCCACCACCGTGTTTCACAGATGAGGTGGTATGCTTTGGATCTTGGGCAGTTCCTCCTCTCCTCCATACTTTGCTCTTCCCACCACTCTGATATAAGTTAATCTTCGTCTCATCTGTCCACAAGACCTTTTTCCAGAACTATGGTTGATATTTTAAGCACTTCGTGGCAAACTGTAACCTGGCCAACCTATTTTTGCAGCTAACCAGTGATTTGCATCTTGCAGTGTAGCCTCTGTATTTCTGTTCATGAAGTCTTCTGCGGACAGTGGTCATTGACAAATCCACACCTGACTCCTGAAGAGTGTTTCTGATTTGTCGGACAGGTGTTTGGGGATTTTTCTTTATTATAGAGAGAATTCTTCTGTCATCAGCTGTGGAGATCTTCCTTGGCCTGCCAGTCCCTTTGCGATTAGTAAGCTCACCAGTGCTCTCTTTCCTCTTAATGATGTTCCAAACAGTTGATTTTGGTAAGCCTAAGGTTTGGCTGATGTCTCTAACAGTTGTATTCTTGTTTCTCAGTCTCATAATGGCTTCTTTGACTTTCATTGGCACAACTTTGGACCTTATGTTGATAAACAGCAATAAAAGTTTCAAAGGTGATGGAAAGACTGGAGGAAAGACTAGGTGCTGAGAGTTCTCTTATACCTGCATTAAGGAGGCATTTAAACACACCTGAGCAATTACAAACACCTGTGAAGCCATGTGTCCCAAACATTATGGTGCCCTGAAATGGGGGGGGGATCTGTGTATAAACACAGCTGTAATTTCTACATGGTGAAACCAAAATGTATAAAAATGGCCTTTAATAAAATCTGACATTATGCACTTTAACCACATGTGATATTTTTTAATACAAATCTCAAATTGTGGAGTAGAGAGGCAAATAAATAAATAAATGATGGGTCTTTGTCCCAAACATTATGGAGGGCACTGTATGCACCTGTGCTCCTAGATCCCTCTGTTACACAACACTCCCCACAGCCCTGCCATTTACTATGAAGATCCAGCCCAACACTTGACTTGACTTCCCAAGATGCAACCCCTTGGATTTATTTGCTTCAAAATCTATTAACCATTCCTCAGCCCACTTGCCCAGCTGATCAAGATCCTGCCGTAACCCTTGACAGCCATCTTCACTTAACACAATACCACCCATTTTAGTGTCATCTACAAACTAACCAATCCTGCCTTGTACACTCCCATCCAAATCGTTAACATATATCACAAGCAGTAATTGGCCCAGCATTGATCATTGAGGCACAACACTAGTCACAGGCCTCCAGTCTGATAAACAACCTTCCGCCATCATCCTCTGCTTCCTTCCGTGAATCCAATTTTCCATCCAGTTGGCTTGCTCTCCCTTGAACCCGTGCATCGTAACTTGACTGCGCGGAACCTCATCAGATGCCATATAGACAACGTCTACGGCTCTGTCCTCATCAACCTTTTTGGTTTCTTCTTCAAAAACCCAATGAGATTCGTGAGACGCAGTCTCCCACGTTGACTCTCCCTAATCAGCCCCTGTCTATCTAAATGCAGATATATGGTATGGTATCCCTCAGAATACTCTCCAGTAACTTACTAACTACAGATGTTAAGCTCACTGGTCTATTCACCAAGCTTTTCCTTGCAGCCCTTCTTAAATGGATGCACAACATTAGCCACCCACCAGTCTTCTGGCACCTCACCCATATTTAATGATGCTTCATATATCTCAGCCAGAGTGCCTGCAGTCTCGTCTCTAGCTTCCCACAGTGTCCTTGGATAGATCAGGCACCGGAGATTTGTCTACTTTTATACACCTGAGGACGTTCAGCACCTCCTCATCAGTTGTACTGACTGCCCTGAAGACACTTCCATTGACAGTCCCAAGTTCCCCAGTCTTCGTGCCTTATAAAAACAACGGGGAAATACCTGTTGAGGACTTTGGTTGTTTGTCTCTTGTATTTTCACACAGAGGTGGCGACCGCTTTGGTTTCTGAGGGGCCCTATTCTCCCCGTTACCCTCTAGTTGCCAAGGCTATCTCATGCCCCCTTTTCGTCCTCTTGATGTCCTTCGTAAGTAAGCTCCTCAGTTCCTGAAACTCTTCTAGGGAAACACTTGATCCCAGCTGCCTATACCTATCGCATTCCTCCTTTTTCCTGACCACCGCTTCAATTTCCCTCATCATCCTACTTTCCTCGCACTGACCTACCTTGCCCTTCACTCTGGGGCAGTACAACAGGAACATGCATGTCCTGAATTCTAGTCATCACATTTTTAAAAACATCCCATTTCCCTACGTTCCTTTGCCTGCAAACAACCCACTCCAATCAACCTGAGTGAGTTCCTGTCTAATACGGCGACCATCGATCATTCTATTAACATGGATCTATGTTACCCCTCTTTCGCATCCCACACACTAGGGACAATTTACAGAAGCCAATTAGCCTACAGTGCAGAGGAGATTTACTAGAATGTTGCCTGGGTTTCAAAACTAAGTTACAGAGATAGGTTGAATAAGTTAGGTCTTTATTCTCTGGAGCGCAGAAGGTTAAGGGGGGACTTGATAGAGGTCTTTAAAATGATGAGAGGGATAGACAGAGTGGATGTGGACAAGCTTTTCCCTTTGAGAATAGGGAAGATTCAAACAAGAGGACATGACTTCAGAATTAAGGGACAGAAGTTTAGGGGTAATATGAGGGGGAACTTCTTTACTCAGAGAGTGGTAGCGGTGTGGAATGAGCTTCCAGTGGAAGTGGTGGAGGCAGGTTCATTGGTATCATTTAAAAATAAATTGGATAGGCAGGATTTGAGTGGGTAGGAAGGGTTATGGTACGATGCAGGGTTTACTAAGGGGAAAAAAGATAGACGGCAAATGCCGAGAGTTGTTTCCGTGCTGTAATTGGCAGCATAGGTTATGGGTGAAGTTTCAGGTCCGAAACTTCACGAGTTCCTTCTCTTCAGAGATGCTGCCTGTCCCGCTGAGTTACTCCAGCAATTTGTATCTATATCAGGATTTGAATGTGCCGTCTTGTGATCATTGAATGTGCCCTAAATGCCCCATCCAGGGGATACATACGGTATTATTCACAATCTATTCTGATGCACAATCTTTAAGTGACACTGCGGGTTAAGGGCTCCTCTCTGACATCGTGATTAGTTATTGCACAGACTCTGTCATTGTGAAGATCTCTAGTATGTTAATTTATCATACTTCTCCGAATGGGTTTGGAAACATGTTCCTTTCATTCATAATTTTGAAGTTGTTTCAAAGTAAACAAGAGTGAGATGGTGGGAATGCAGCTGCTGGTTGGGTAATTGCTCATAAAAATGCAAGATAACATTATCAGCCAAATTGCTTTCTTTAATGATATACAAATCTGTAATTCAATTCTGTTTAGTAATTTTATTGTGATTTACATATTATCACAATTTACATGCAAATCATTATCCCATTGAAATGTCTGTTGTTTAATATTTGGGCCATGCCAGGTTTCAAGGTCTATTGGATAAATAATAGTATAATTCAGTTTTGAAGGACAACTGCAGTAAATATGGCACACTGAGCATAAGCTTGATAGCAAAGAGTCAATTAGGTGGACAATGCAAAGGGAATTTATGTTGCATTGTTACTCTGTTGATTTGTTTTTCCTTGTGAAGGTAAAGTGCCTGTCCCACTTTCAAGACTTAATTCAAAACCTCTGCTGAGTTTAAAGGACCTAAAAAAAATTTCAAGATTGTGGTAATCTACAAACTCCTACAACCTTCCACGACGATGTTCACAAACTCCTACGAGTACGTCTGCGAATTCCCACGACTGTTTCGATGCCCTCTTTACGAGTAAAAAGTTGCAATTTCTTTCATCCCGACTATTTTTTTTACTCGTGACATTTTTTTTTCGGGCTGGAAAAAAACGTCCCGACTTGCCTGATGCCACGAGAACCTACGGCTGGCATAACGAGCATCTACGATATATCTACGGGCATCTACGGACTCATTACGAACATTCTGCGAGTTTAAATCAAGGGGAAAACGCGGGAGAATTCGTGAATAACACGTGGAAGTGGGACAGGCCCTTAAAGCATTTTTTTAGTGAGGAATTTCACATTTTGTCAAGGAACTGTGGACCTGCACACCCAGATCACATATTGCTAATGACCAGGCTTTTCCCTGTTGCCTTTCTTGAAAAGGGTGACTTGTATCCAGCAAAGATGTAACAATCTCAGCCAACCCTGGTCATCTCTTCCTTTAACTCCTGCAGCCGCCCAGGATAAATTGTCTCCAACCCTTTAAGCCTGCCAAGACATCAAGTACCATCTCTTTATTTATGGAGACCTGCTGAGACGTTTACTTACCCGTTCACTGAATTTTCCAACTGTAAAGTGCGATTCCTATGTGAATATCAAAAAAAAAGTATTCAATTAGGACCTCAGCCACAGCTTCAGCAATTGTTCCTGGTGTCCTAACGGTCCCCACTTTTTCTCCGGTTATTCATTTTTTGCCCTTAGTATACTCAGAGAAGGACTTCAGATTTATCCTGTTTGCCAGTGATTTTGCATAATGCTCTAGACTTGCCTAATTTTCTTTTGAAGCACTCCATATACCTTCAACAGGTCTCCCTGCCATAAGTTCTCTCTGCCTGCCATAAGCTTCCATTTTTCACTTTTTCCAACCTCAATATTTTGCTTGGGCAGCTTACACCCCAGCGGTACCAATATTGAATTCTCTAACTTCAAATAACCCTTGTTTTCCCTCTCTCTCCATCCATCCCTCATCCTAGTTCTCTGACCAGTCTAACTGTCCTCCTGATTAAATTTTATCTCTCTATACTTCGTTGTCACCTTCCCCTAGCTAACAATGATCTGTTCTACATTTACCTTGAACCCCATCCCCTTTGATGTCTCGTTTTCACACCTTACCCTTCCATATCTCCGTGTTTCCCTCTCCCCTGACTCTCAGTCTGAGGAAGGGTCTCGACCTGAAATGTCACCCATTCCTTCTATCCAGAGATGCTGCCTGAGTTACTCCAGCTTTTTGTGTCTACCCTCAATATCCAGAGTTCTCTAAATTGTTTCCCCTGCTCTCTATCCTTACTTGATGTTGACCTTGAGCTCTTGTTATTTCTCCTCCGGATGCTTTCCACTATGCTGACGTTGATTTATCTGCACATGGGTGCTCCCAATTTGCTACCTTTCTTGTGTTAATGTTATTGGCATTGCACAATTCAAGACTGTAATTACTGGCCTATTCCTATCTTTTTCCATAATCACCTTAAATAAGTGGAATTTCTGGTCACCGTCACCCAAATGTTTCCCAATTGATTCTCCCTCCACTTGACCAGGTACATTCCCCAAGACAAGGTCAAGTCATGCTGCTTCCTCTTGCGGTCTAACAACATATTGTGTCAACAACATATTTTGTCAACAACATATTTTTCACACAGAGAGTGGTGAATCTCTGGAACTCTCTGCCACAGAGGGTAGTTGAGGCCAGTTCATTGGCTATATTTAAGAGGGAGTTAGATGTGGCCCTTGTGGCTAAGGGGATCAGGGGGTATGGAGAGAAGGCAGGTACGGGATACTGAGTTGGATGATCAGCATGATCATATTGAATCATGCAGGCTCGAAGGGCCTAATGCCTACTCCTGCACTATTTTCTTGTTTCTATGTCAAAATGTTCCTCTGGATACTCCTCAAAAAGTTGTTTCCTGCTAAGCCTTTAACGTTAAGGCGATCCAGTTAGCATTTGGGGAAATTGAATTCCCCCGGTTGGGGCCTATCTTTATTAGTGCATCGCCTCATATGTGTCTGAATTAGACGTCATCTGCCATTTTCACCTCATTTCATCTCTCGTCAGTCTAAAACTCTTTGCACATTCAAAACAACCGCCCTTCCACATTCTCACCAATCGCGAGAAAGTCAACAGTTTAAATTGTCATGGGTACCAACAGTGGAATAATGAAATGTTTACTTGCAGCAGAATAACAGGCCTGTCAGCATAATATACACATTATATATAATAAACAAAACGTTAAAGGGGCTGTCCCACTTGGGCAACCTAATCCACGAGTTCTGGCGAGTTTGCCCTCGACACAAACTCACAGCATGGTCGACATGGTCGTAGGAGGGCTTCGTAATTCTCCTTCATGCTCGAGAGTGGTCTCCGCGTACTTGAGGCCTCGGCTAGATCGTGCCGTTTTTTTCAATATGTTAAAAAATGCCCGTAAAAAAAGGTCGCCATGGAAAAAATCAATACTTTTTTTACTCGTAGGCTTAGTCGTAGTAGGTCATAGTAGGTTGGCATGTTAGTCGTGGGTAGTCGAAGATAGTCTTCATCATAGTCAAAGGGAGGTCGACGGAGATCGAAGTAGGTCGTCTTCACTCTCCACTATAAAGTGTCCAATTTTCCCGAAGTTAGTCGAAGCTAGTCTTCAACATGGTCGAAGGAGGTCTTCAACATGTCATTTTTTCAAACTCTTCCAAACTCGGCAATTAAGTCGCCCAAGTGGAACAGGTACTTAAGGCAATCCAGTTATTGGGGAAATTGGAATCCCTCAGTAGGGTCACCCCATTTTTACTGTAGCTCCGAGATAACTTCCCACTTATCCGTTCCTCTATCTCCTGATGACAGTTGGGAGGTCTATAATATATCACCTGCAAAGTGATGACACCTTCTTTTACTAGTCTCAATCCATATGGTCTCATTTGTGGACTCTTCCAAGGTACCCTAAATGTTCAGTCTGAAGAAGGGTTTTGGCCCGAAATGTTGCCTATTTCCTTCGCTCCATAGATGCTGCTGCACCTGCTGAGTTTCTCCAGCATTTTTGTTTACCTACCCTAAATGCAATCTTTGACTACGGTTAATGTAATCTTTGACCTTAATGGTTCCTATTCTTTTACTCTCCCCTCAGTTTCACCTGAAATGTCTTTATCCTAGTTCATCAAATTGCCCATCTTGCCCATCCTTGATCCGTGCCTTAGTGATAGCAATAATATAGAACTCCGTAATAATATATGCTTCGAGTGAATCTATTTTACTAGTTATATTCCTCATATTAAAATGGATCCCTTGATGTTTAGTTACTGTTCTGCCATCACGAATTGCTAAAGGGCCTGTCCCACTTTCACAACCTAATTCACGACCTCTGCCGAGTTTGCCCTTGGCTCATGCTCGCAGCATGGTCGTCACGAGGTCGTAGGTAGGTCATAGCAGGTTGTGATGCTAGTCGTATGTACTCGTGGCATCAAGTAGGTCGGGGCGTTTTTTCAACATGATGAAAAATGCCCATGAGTAAAAAAGGTCATGAAAGTGGGACAGGCCCTTAACCTTTTCTCCTCTCAGTGCTTGTTCCTTCCATCTGATCTTTGTACCCTGAAGCACTTTCAGTACCTTTCTAACACCCTCAATCTGCCCATTATTCATGGATTTTGTAGTAGTGATAAATCATTTGATAATAGAGGACTTTGCTCAGGCCTCATCCAAAGCTTCTTCGGTCATTTCATCCTCTTACTTTAGAGGCGTAATATGAATATTAGGGCCTCTGCACTGTAAGAGCTCCAGTGACAAAGTACTCTGATAACAGATCAATTATTGCATTTCCTGCGCCCGTGAGATTCCGCTACTTGTGAATTAATAAATTGACTCGGACATTGGCAGAGTAACAAAATTAATTTGACATTCATGCCACTTGTTCTCTTTTTCCAATATAATTTGGGATACATCTATCTTGTTCTCATGAAGCGACCTCAGCAGTCAGAGGTTAATGAAGAAAATAAAGTGGTTTTATTTATGTCCTTTTAGGGGAATTTTCAGTGGAATTCTCGTAGTCTTTTGAAGTTGTCCAAGATCACAGATTGTGTTCAGTGGATGAAAGTGTTGTATTAAAGCTGCATACTTATATATAATTCATACTCCAGTGGGATAATGCGAGCCAAGCACTTTTCTGCCCTCTTATAAAGATGTAATGATGGGCTGAAGACTGCTAAGAATGTTAAAACAAATGCATGCATTTCCTTTAAATGTCAAAGGAGAAAAGAATCAGTTTATGATTACAACTATATCTGGCTCTAAACACAATGAAGTTCTATTTTAACATATTGAACTTCAGCTAAATATTGAAAAAATAATGTTTTGTAACAAATAATATTTGAATTCAAAGTTTATTGTTATTGCATTCTCATCAAACAACATCTAAGTTATTTTATGACAGTCATTTAAAATCATGATAGTCATTTGACAAAATATATTGTGGAGTTTAACTGTATATTTACCTCAGAGACCAGTCTTCACCTTAAGGGCCTGTCCCACTGTACGAGGTAATTCAAGAGTTCTCCCGAGTTTTCCACTGATTCGAACTCGGAGAATGTCCGTAGCGGGTCCGTAGGAGTTCGTGGATGTCCCATAGCGGCTCGTAATGCTAAAACGGTAGGTGCTCGGGACATCCCGTAAACTCGTGACGTTTTTTCAACACTGAAAAATGTCCACGAGTAAAAAAATACTCGTGATGAAATAAATTGTTACTTTTTACTCGTACAAGCCGCCACGGACATTCTCCGTGTTCAGTTTGGGAACAGCTCCGTCCAAGATCACAAGAAATTGCAAAGAGTTGTGGACACAGCCCAGTCCATCACACAAAATCACCCTCCCTTCCATCAACTCCATCTACACTTCATATTCAAGGACCAGTCTCACCCCAGTCCCTCCCTCTTCTCCCCTCTCCTATCAGGCAAGAGGTAAAGAAGTTTGAAAAAGCACACCTCCACATTCAGGTACAATGTCTTTCCAGCTGTTATCCGGCAACTGAAGCGTCCTCTCACCAACTAGAGAGCGATCCTGATCTCCCATCTACCTCATTGTAGACCTCTGAATTATATCTATAATTGGACCTTACTGGACTTATCTTGCACTAAACGTTAGACCCTTAATCCTGTATCTGTACACTGTGGACGGCTTGATTATAATCATGTAAAGTCTTTTTGCTGAGCAGATAGCATACAACAAAAAAGCTTTTCACTGTACCTCAGTACATGTGACAATCATGAACTAAACTAAACTGCACACAGTACTCCAAATGCAGCCTAACCAAAGTTTTATAAAGCTGCAACATGACTCCATGACTCTTATACTCAATGCTCCGACTGATGAAGGCAGGCGTACCTTAGACCTTCTTTACCACTCTACTTGTGATGCCACTTTCAGGGAGCTATGGGCTTGGACCCCACGACCCCTCTTTATATCAATGCTGTTAAAGGTCTTGCCAATAAATAATGTATACTTTTCCCTCAGATCCAACCTCCCAAAGTGTAACGCATCACACTTGTTCAGATTAAAGTAAAGGGCCTGTCCCACCAGCATGCAATTGCATGCGTCTAGCGCGACCAAACGTGGTCGCTTGAGGCGTACGGCCGCACGGGGCCGGTCCCACTTCGAACCGCGGAGGCGTATGGAGTTGTGCGGGGCTGGTCCCGATATCGCGCGGGCTCCAAAAATCCCGCACTGTCCGAAAATTCCCCGCGCCAAAGGCCCGCACGCGCATTGAGGGCATACGCAGCGTCTTGATGTTGTAGGCAGCGTCTGACGGCGTACGCCTAACGCGTGGCGTTGCGCGATGATGTCGCCGCCCGGCGTGCCGTTATGTGATGACGTCACCACCCGATGCCGTGCGACGCCCAAATTCAGTAGTCCCGCCTCCTGCCCAGCTGATTGGTAATTACGTCACATGCGAACTTAGCCCATACTTTGCGCGTGTTTAGCGCGTACTTACCGCGAACGTAGCGCAAACTCCTCTTCCGTTTGGTCGTGCCAAACGCAAGCAGTCGCATGCTGGTGGGACAGGCCCTTAAATCTGCCATATCTATAACGGATCTAGGTCCCACTGTACCTTCTAACAGCTTTTCCACCGGTCTGCAACTCCACCAATTTTAAATAACAAAGTTGTAGGAAAGAACTGCTGATGCTGATCAAAGATAGACACAACATGCTGGAGTAACTCAGCGGGACAGGCAGCATCTCTGGCAAGAAGGAATGGGTGACATTTCGGGTTGAGACCCTTCTTCAGACTGATGTCAGGGGAGTTAGATAACAGAGGTTCCAGCACAGATGCTTGCGAAACACCACTCGTCACATATCTCCTGCCAGAATATAACATTTTAAGGTCAAGGTTTCAAAGTCAGTTTATTGTCACATGAATACAATGAAATTCGATTTTCAAAAACTACCTCTGTTTTCAATGGGGCAAGCCAGTTCTGAATGTAAACATCCAAATCACCGCAGGTCCCATGCATCTTAATCTTCAGGATCAGCCTACAATGAGGGATTTTATCAAATGCCTTACTAAAATTCACTGTTCTATCTTCATCAATCACCTTTGCCACCTAACTAATGAGAGGAATATAGACCAAATGTGGGCAAGTGTGACTGGACTAGATGGGACATCTTGGTCAGCATTGGCTAGTTGGACCAAACAGCCTGGTTCCAGGCTCTTTCGTACTTTCCCTCCAAAGTCCAGACTTAACCATATTCATAACTATCTTAAAACTTATGGAGTTCTGACCATTGATCCCAAAATGGCCTTCCACACCCAGATATGTCAGGCATCTTGGAAAAGTTCACCACATCCGATCCTTCCATTGTCTTTACGTTGGCTCTTGCTCCTTGGAGATCCACAAATGAATAAACAGAAATGTTCGTCAATTAGATATTTGGCAGTCGTGAGACATGGTCTTCAGTCTCCACCACAAACTCTGTTTCATAGAACATCGAACATTACAATGCAGGAACAGGGCCGTTTGGCCCACAATGTTTGCGTTGAACATGATGTCAGGTTAAATTGATCGCATCTGCCTGCACATGATCCATATTCCACTATTCACCGCATTTCCATGTGCCTATCGTAAAACGCCTCCTAAACACCACTATCGTATCTTCCTGGCAATTTGTTCTAAGCTCCTATTACTTTCTGTGTACAAAAACCTGCCCCGTACATCTCCATTAAACTTCCCCCTCCTCACCTTTGTAGCTATTCCCTCTGTAGTGATAGACATTTGGGGGAAAGGTTCTGACTATCCACCTTATCTAGGCCTTGCAAAATTTTATAGACTTCTGTCAATGGTTCCCAAAACTTCCGACATTCCAGAGAACGCAATCCAAGTATATTCAGCCTCTCCCTGTACCTGAAGCCCTCTAATCCAGGCAACATTCTGGTAAACCTCCTCTGTGCCATATCTTTGCTGTAATGAGGAGACCAGAAGTTCATGCAGTACTCCAAATGCGGCCTAACCAAAGGCCTTCATCAGGACTTCCTGACTCTGAAACTCAATGCTCTAAGCAATGAATGCAAGCATACCTTACCCATTCTTTACCACCCTATCTACTTGTGCTGCAACCTTCAAAGAGCTAAAAATGTGGACTCCAAAATCCATCTGCACATCAATGCAGTTAATGGTCTAGCCATTAACTGTATCTTTCCCCTTACGTTCAATGTCCCACAGTGAACACCTCATACTTGCTTGGATTAAACTCCATCTGTCATTTCTCTGCCCATTTCTGCAGCTGATGTATATCCCACTGCACCCTCTGAATTTCCTTTTCTCAGATTCCATTCCTCTCCCGTGTATTTGACCAACCATTTAGACACAAAATACATGGTTTGGTTTTCGGATTTTGTTTGATAATAGACACAAAATGCTGGAGTAACTCAGTGGGCCAGGCAGCATCTCTGGATAGAAGGAATGGGTGATGTTTCGGATTGAGACCTTTCAGACTGTGAAGGATCTTGGATCATTACAATATATTAGAGGTGTTGTATCAATGCAGGTTCTGTGGTCACATCATCCATTTAGCATATATTTAGCATGAATGAATGGGTGAATAAGTTTATTGACCAAGTATTCACATACAAGGAATTTGCCTTGGTGCTTCGCCCGCAAGTGACAACATGACATACAGTGACAGTTAGGAATGACACATAAAACATTAATAATAAAACATTATCGATTACACATGTGAATTACATAAAATACCAGAGCAAATATCGCACTGGGATCGCATGGCCAGCTTTGCTTGTAACATGTCTGAAGAAGGGTTTCGGCCCGAAACGTTACCTATTTCCTTCGCTACATAGATGCTGCTGCACCCGCTGAGTTTCTCCAGCTTTTTTGTGTACCTTTGCTTGTAACATGCTGACCTTGAAATGTTGATTTCTCACCGCATTAACAATGACCGCCCTATAGATGCATTTTGTTTTGGAGGATGTTCCGTTACTATTGAATATGTATGAATTTGTCTGCCAGTGTTTGAATGCAAAGTCCTTGGAACTATTTTTGCCTAAACTTGATGTTTGAAGTCCCTGTCCCTGAGGCCGCTCGTGTGGTGGGATTCCTCCAAACCCTTGCCGTTGTGCCAGTGAGAAACACACACAAGCACCAGAAAAACAGAGGCCAGTTCATCTATAACTGGAAGTTTCCTGACCAGTGGTGCAAGTACCAACCAAGTAATAATTAAGAGAACATATAACATATAACATAGAACAGCACAGGAACAGGCCATTTGGCTCACAGTGCCAGTGTGAATTATGATGCTAAGATTAACTAATCTCATGGTGGTAGCTCCACACACTAGTAGGTGTGCGAGAATGCTATATGCCTTGCAAGTGGCTTGGACCATTGAAGGATATCCCCCCCCCCCCCCCCCCCCCCCCCCTACAGATTAGTCTCCTTTCTCTGGCTAAAGGCTGAGTAAAGGACCCTGGCCAGAGGAGAGTGGTGTTGGAGCTGTGCCTGAATTAGTTCAGTTTAGTTTATTATTGTCACGTGTACCGAGGTACAGTGAAAAGCTTTTGTTGCGTGCTATCCAGTCAAAGGAAGGACAATACGTGGTTACAATCAAGCAGTCCGCAGTGCACAGATAAAGAGTACAGCATTTAGTGCAAGATAAAGTCCAATTAAAGATTGTTCACAGATCACGAATGAAGTAGATGGGTGTCCAGGACTGGAGCCAAGCTGGTGAGAGGATGGCTGTTGCCCTCTAACAGCAGGAAAAACTGTGTCCGAATCTGTTTGAAACGGCCACTACTGCTTTTCGGAGTAATACAGAAAACTTCTGAATAGCCCAATTTTTACAATTATAATAAAGAATTTGAAGTTTGCAGGCAGTAATTTCTCAATCTTACCTGAGTTGCATTGTTCTGAGATTAATCCTCACTAAAATAACTTTGCAGTAACGTTGAGGTATAATTATGTTTGCAAATACAATAGACAATAGGCTCAACAATCCCATGATGTCTATTTTGTGGTTTGTAAAATGGTTGAACAACTTATTTCATTACTTAGTTTTCTGTCCCTAATGGGCCTGTCCCACTTAGGCGACTTTTCCGGCGACTGTCATAGTCGTAGCAGGCCGTGAAAAACCTACGACAATGTCTACAACAACCTTTCGGGTCCAGACCCTACTTCAGACAGCTCTTGACCTGAAACGTCACCCATTCCTTCTCTCCAGAGATGCTGCTTGTCCTGCTGAGTTACTCCAGCATTTTGTGTCTATCTTAAGTGTAAACCAGCATCTGCAGTTCCTTCCTACAACATATTAAAGTACATTGATGGAATAATGGAAGGAGGTAGAGTGGCAGCATCTCTGGGAATGGGGTGTGATTGGTTCAGCAGTCATTTAGCAGCGGGGAAGAAACTGTTCTTAAGTCTGGACGTCAACGCTTTCAAGCTCCTGCACTTTCTCACAGAAAGTAGAAGAAAGGAAAGGGAATGCCCAGGTTTGCAGGCATCTCGGACGATACTTCCAGCCTTCCTGATGCAACACGTCATGAAGATGGACACAAAACCTACCACCTAGTCGACATGAAGCTACGGCAAGCTACCGACAACCGGCGACCCATTCGGCCATCCACCTACGACAACCTACGTCCACTCGCGAAAAAGCTATGACTAGGTAACACAATTCAGTCGCCGGTACCTGTCGCCAGTTGACGTAGGTAGTTGCCAATGGAATTCACCGCTCAGCACCCGTCATCCTGGCGACAACCTATTACAGCGCCTAGGTCAGGAGAGAACAAGCTACGATCATTGGCGTCACGTTTTGAACATTTCTAGACGACTAGAAAAACATTACGACTCTTTGGGCGACTTGAGCAGACTACTCACGACCATACAGGCGTCACCCCGCGACCACGTGGCGACAGCCTAGTCGCCTGTAGTCACCAAATAAATCGCCTAAGTGGGACAGGGGCATAAGAATTTTTCATTTGATTGTCTGTTCATTTTCCACAAAGACATCATGTTACACAATGCCAAGACTTCCCTCATGGTGAAACCTTGTAGCAGCTGCCTTTGGAAGAGAAGAAATCCACGTCCCTGAGATCATACCGTCTTGTTCGCTACTGCTGCACTGTTACTATTCTGCCCACATACCTTGGCCCTTGTAGTTTATAATTGATCAATGTTCTGTGTTGCTGCTAGAAGTGGAACTTGGAGCTGAGTTGCAGTCAGCCCACATTTCTCTCCTTATCTCATTGTTACAATTCTGAACTGGATTGGTAGGAGGAGAGAACATGATGTAATAAAACATTCATTTAATATTTAACATTACTGGCTCATTTTTTTAATCCTGTTTTAAACGTTGTTGTCAGCAATTACTGACCTTGCAGTCATTGTCACCATTGTAATTCATGGAATCGTAGAACGTTGTGGCACACAAGGACACTGTTCAGTCCTTTATATTCATGCCATGCTGGAATGCACTGGAGATGAGTACTAATTTTCAGCATTTAGTCCATAAATTTGAAGGCTACGTTTCTACTTCCACCAATCTTTCAGGCAATGAGTTTTCCAGACACACAGCATTCCTGATTGAAACAGTTTTCTTCTCGAGTCATCCCTTACCATTCTGGAGACACGAGGAACTGCAGATGCTGGAAAACGGAAAGTGCTGGAGTAACATTGAGGATAGAATTCTTTCCATAGTGGATTTTTGGAAGTTCAGTTTAGAGATACAGCATGGAAACGGGCCCTTCAGCCCACCGATTCTACACCAACTATCAATCACTCATTCACACTAGTTTTATGTTATCCGACTCTCTCATCCACTCCCTACACATTAGCGACATCTTTTTCAGAGGCCGATTAACCTATCAACCCTCATGTTGGCTGAAACCAGAGCACCTGGAGGAAACCCATGTGGACATCTGGATTACATAAACTTCTCACAGACAGCACCGGAGATCAGGATCAAACCCAGGTCTCTGGTGCTGTGATGCAGCAGGTCTACCAGCTGTGCCACCGTGCTGTTCGAGTGAATTCTTATGGACATGCCAAATCTTCTCAGGTCCTTAAGAGAGTAAATACGATGATGTATTTTGTTAATCACCATGTGAAGGTGTAAAGGGAGCAGGTCAAGTTGCTGGTATATGAACACCTGAGGACTTCCAGCTGTGTCAATGAGAGCAGAGTCATTCTGGCAAAAAACAGGAAAGCAGACTATTATCTAAATGGTGGCCGATTGGGAAAGGGGGAGATGCAGCGAGACCTGGGTGTCATGGTACACCAGTCATTGAAGGTAGGCATGCAGGTGCAGCAGGCAGTAAAGAAAGCGAATGGTATGTTAGCTTTCATTGCAAAAGGATTTTGAGTATAGGAGCAGAGAGGTTCTACTGCAGTTGTACAGGGTCTTGGTGAGACCACACCTGGAGTATTGCGTACAGTTTTGGTCTCCAAATCTGAGGAAGGACATTATTGCCATAGAGGGAGTGCAGAGACGGTTCACCAGACTGATTCCTGGGATGTCAGGACTGGTTTATGAAGAAAGACTGGATAGACTTGGTTTATACTCTCTAGAATTTAGAAGATTGTGAGGGGATCTTATAGAAACTTACAAAATTCTTAAGGGGTTGGACAGGCTAGATGCAGGAAGATTGTTCCCGATGTTAGGGAAGTCCAGGACAAGGGGTCACAGCTTCAGGATAAGGGGGAAATCCTTTAAAACCGAGATGAGAAGAACTTTTTTCACGCAGAGAGTGGTGAATCTCTGGAACTCTCTGCCACAGAGGGTAGTTGAGGCCACTTCATTGGCTATATTTAAGAGGGAGTTAGATGTGGCCCTTGTGGCTAAGGGGATCAGGGGGTATGGAGAGAAGGCAGGTACGGGATACTGAGTTGGATGTTCAGCCATGATCATATTGAATGGCGGTGCAGGCTCGAAGGGCCGAATGGCCTACTCCTGCACCTAATTTCTATGTTTCTATTCCCCCTCTCCTTTAGGACAACAACCAACTCGTGTTTCGCTGGTGTGAAGGACTAGATTATTAACACTAGATTCTCAATCTCCTTCCTGTACTTGATGTTATTGCTGTTGTAGATCTGGCAGACACCGTGGTTTCTGAAGCCAGTTGCAGATGGAGACCCCAAGACCAATATCCAACACATATAGGGATGATTTTATTCAGTGTTACAGTGTTAAGGCTGAGCTGTAGTCGATGAATAGCATCCTGACATATGTATTCGTATTGTCGAGGCGATCCAGAACTGAATGTATGCAAGAGAGATGACATCCTCTGTAGATCTCTTTTTCCAGTCTGCAAACTGCAGGGGGTCCCGCTGTCTGGAAGACCGTCATAAATCTGGTTGGTTACCAGTCTTTCAAAGCACTTGATTATGGTTGATGTTAGAGCTACTGGGACAGGTCACTGTATTTTCAGTGGGGACTGGAATGATGGTGTTTTTCTTGAAGCAGATGAGGACAACAGATAGTTGAAGTGAGACGTTGATAGGGTAAGTGAGGACTGGCCAGTTTAATGGTGTACAATTGCAGAACCCGACTTAATCTGAGCTGGTCACTTTCCAAGAGTTTACACACTCGTAAAACAGATCTGACATCTGCCACCGAGATGCATGTATAAGTCATTGGGGAGTCGCCTAGATGAATCTACAAATTAAACACTATTTACCACCTTTGTGCCCAACTGATATAGTTTTGTAGCCGTGAATTTTTTTTCTGCACACACTGGATTTATGGCTAGTCAATTAGTCATCTAATGATAAGATAATGTGTGGGAAGGAACTGCAGATGCTGGTTTACACCGAGGATAGACACAAAATGCTGGAGTAATTCAGCAGGACAGGCAGCATCTCTGGAATGGTGACGTTTTTCGGGACAAGACAGTTCTGAAGAAGGGTCTCGACCTGAAACGTCACCGTTCCTTCAATTCAAATGCTGCATGTCCTGCTAAGTTACTCCAGCATTTTGTGTCTATCTTTGACGATGAGATAAACTGCATTTGATAGGTGTTTCATGGATAATCAGAACCTTTCCACTGGTATTGTTGAATCACCTGATGGTAAGTGGAGATGTTCCCACTCTCAACAGACCAGAGTCATCTATGTGTATTTAAGTGTGTATGCAAAGAAATATCCAAATGCTCCATTTTCCAGAAGCTTCAAAGATACAAGGAGTTGTCAATTTATAATAATAGGCCTTTTACAAATGCTTCTTATTGAACGTACATAGGAAAACCTGAGCGATTCCATTTGTTCCTCATTCCATATTTCATGTAGCAATTTGCTTTTGTTAAATCAAGAAAGCATTTATTGTTAATGATTTTTTGGAAACATAGAACATAGAAACAGAGGTGCAGGAGTTGGCCATTCGGCCCTTCGAGCCTGCACCGCCATTCTATATGATCATGGCTGATCATCCAACTAAGTATCCTGTACCTGCCTTCTCTCCATACCTTTTTAATACCTTGATGCACACATTTAACAAGACTAGGTGCAAAATGCCTAACACGGGCCTTTCGGCAGATAAAATGTGTGGGTAGGAATCTGATTTACACCAAAGTTCGACACAAAATGACCATCAACATTAGTGACCTCAATTATGCTTGCCCTGTAAGATGATGAGCATTGATTAGCAGGGGGTGCTAGGGGGATAAGGCAGGAGAATGCGATTAAGAAGAGATAGACAAAAATGCTGGAGAAACTCAGCGGGTGAGACAGCATCTATGGAGCGAAGGAATAGGTGACGTTTCGGGTCGAGACCCGAAACGTCACCTATTCCTTCGCTCCATAGATGCTGCCTCACCTGCTGAGATTCTCCAGCATTTTTGTCTACCTTCGATTTTTTCAGCATCTGCAGTTCTTTCTTGAACAAGAAGAAGAGATACATCAGCCATGATTCCAAGGTGGAGTAGACTTGATGGGCTGAATGGCCTAATTTTGCTTCTATAACGTATGAGCTCATGAAAATTCTGGAGTAACGCAGCGAGTCAGGCAGCATCACTGGGCAAAAGGTATAGGTAACATTTTGGATCGAGACCTTTCTTCCGACTGAAGTCTTCAGAAAGGTCTTGACCCGAAACGTTACCTATTCCTTTTTACAGAGATGCTGCCTGACCCGCTTGGTTACTCCAGCATTTTGTGTCTATTCTCGGCAGATACAGAGCATAAGGGGCTTAAGACTTAAGTCTTAAGACTTGTGAGGTATCATTGAGTTGAATGTTGAACAATGTCAGAGTTGGAAAGTTTGCTTTTCAGCATTGAAAATAGTTTGTTTTAAAGAGTGATAAGTAAAAATAATATACTTTGGGGGGGGGTGAGAATTGCAAAAGGCACGCATTTGACACAGATTTGTAAAATTACTACAGAACAGATAGAGACCATTTGGCCCTTCAGTCCAAACCTGCTCCAATCCAGCCAGTGTCAGTTGTTGTACCTTGGAGTTCTTTCCTGCAAAATGTGTTTTCTTGTGCCTATTCAATGTCCTTTTGAAATCTCTGATTCACTATTCATACAAGTATAAAAATCCAGATAATACCAGTCCTTTGCAAAATAAGTCTCCCTGTAATCCCTCTCCCCCCCCCCCACCCATATCTTTTGCCGATCACATAAAACCTTTTACATTTACAGAAACTGTAGATGCTGGAATCTTGAGCAAAATAAAAGCCAAACTGCTAGAGGAACTCAGTTGGTCAGGCAGCATCAATGGAGAGAAATTGACAGACGATGTTTTGGGTCGGGACCCTTCTTCAGACTGAATCTTTGCTCTCTCTCATAATTGAAATCTCTGTTCATGGCAACTTGGGTAACTTATCTAAACTCACCATAGTCTTGTACATCTCTAGTAAATGACAACACAATAATATTGAGTGCTGTTTTCTTTCAAGTATATGATGATTAGCTTTATCTAAACATTTCCAATCAAGTACATGATTAGGGTGTGTTTTCATCTTTAGTCTTTTTCAGAGATAAATCATTGAACTTTAAGTTTCTTATTTTCTGATTGTAACCTGCCAAACCAAGACATAGACTTACATTCAAAAATACATCTTGATTTAAGGTGTAGCATAAAGGTGACAATTATTTTTGGTAGTTCAGTTTTGTAATCTTGTTCATCTTATCCTAAAAGTGCAGCATTTGTCGACAAGTCCTGTTGAGACAAAACCCAAATTATTGTAGAAATGTGGTTTTGTTTGCAAATGATAATTGAACACAGTAGTCACCCTGATATTTGGGTGTATTGATATCATAGAAGCAGATATGAAAAATGGATAACATTTTTCATAACATTTTTCTGAAAAATTGTTGTATAAGCTTAGCTCTATGAATCAAAAACATGTTGCTTCCTCAAGATTCAATGGTTTCTCTTGAGACTCACTAAACAAATAAAGGAGTGACCTACGCATCAATCTGTTAGTGAGGAAGTAAACCAAAGCTCACCAGGTTAATCGCTGGAATGGCGAGACTGAAGTGAATAGAGAGATTAGGTTGACTGGATTTGTGTTCATTGAAGTTTCGGAGAATGAGATGGAATCAGATTGAAACTCATGAAATTCTGACAGTGCTAGCCTGACTGGATACATGAGGGATGTTTCTCATGGCTGGGTTGTCTAGAATGAGGAGTCACAGTCTCAGGAAATTAAGTATTTAGATCTGAGATGAGAACAACATTCCTTCACTCTGATGGTGATGAACCTATGTAATTTACCACCGCAGGTGGCTGGAAGCCAAGTTACTGAGTATTTTTAAGCAGATTGATCCATTTCTAGATTCAAAGGCATAAAGGGGTCTGGAACAATAGCAATTATATCCTTTTGAGGTGGATGAGCGGCAAGATTATATAAAATGGTGGAGCAAGCATGAAGGACTGAATGGTTTGCTCCATGTTTTTCCATGTTTCTTTGAGCTGAGTTATACAATCAAAAAAGTGAAGCAACTGTTATTGCCATCTTGTGTTTCTTACTGCCTCTCATATCACAAAAACATATTAACAATGTGCGTTGTGAAAAATCTCAGAAATATTCGCTGATGGACTTTTCGAATGACAAATGACCATTACTGCAAATCACCTTTTGAAAAATGGACTGCCATAGAATGCTTCCTCCCGATTTGTGGGGATCATCGGAAGTTTTTATTCACAGTATTAGCAAGTGGTGAAATCAATTGGTTATGAATTAAGTAAGTAAGCCAATGAAAACAGAATTATAGGTTTAAAAAATTAAATGTACTATCTTGTCACAAATGGTTGTGAAGTATCTAACCCTCTCCCATCGCCATTACTAGTGAAATGCAGCCAGAATGATAATGCATTAAATGATGTTCTTCACAGTTTTTAACTGTATCATTTATGTATGATCTAAAATAAAATTCATACCTTCTGTAGACTGTTGGGATACGAACTCACGAAAAAATGTTAACCGAGTTAATAATAGACTTGTTTTCCTTCTTTTAAGTATCCTTAAGACGGCATCTGTGATGATGCATTTGTCTGCAAAAGAAATAGATTTATAAATGACCTAATGATATATAGATAGAGTGTAAGGTACAGAAGTAGGAATAGGCCATTGGGACAACACCATTGCTCTGCAAATATGTGATATTTTACCTTAATGTAACTTTCCTCTATTAATTCCACGTCCCTTAAGTCCCTTAAGAGCCAAAAATCTCTCAATTCCTGTCATTTAGTAACTGAGTTGCCTTGCATGGAAATTTTTAAAGTTTCAGTGCCCACTGGTTGAAGGAATTTCTTCTCTTCTCGGCTTTGAACCTTGCTTTTGAGACTCCGACTGCTCTTCTCGAAATCCCAGCTCATTGTAACATTATCCCTGACCTTATGAGCCAGCATTTTTCCTTATTATATACCATCTACCATGTCCTTGCTCATTCACTTGGCCTGTTTATATCTTCTCAAAGTCCCTCTGAATCCTCCTCACAAACCACACTGCTACACACTATTTTACTACCAGCAAACTTTGACATGTCACACTTTGTCCCCTCATCCAAATCATCCACACAGATTGTGAACAGATGGGGCCCGCCACCAATATCACCAGCACCATTCACAACTGAAAATAACTTGTTTATTCCTGCTCTATATTCTGCCCTTGAACCAATCCTTAATCCATGCCATTATAGAAACATAGAAAATAGGTGCAGGAGGAGGCCATTCGGCCCTTCGAGCCAGCACCGCCATTCATTGTGATCATGGCTGATCGTCCCCAATCATTTAACCCGTGCCTGCCTTCTCCCCATATCCCTTGAGTCCACTAGCCCCTAGAGCTCTATCTAACTCTCTCTTAAATCCATCCAGTGACTTGGCCTACACTGCCCTCTGTGGCAGGGAATTCCACAAATTCAAAACTCTCTGGGTTAAAATGTTTTTCCTCCCGAGAAATGTCTTAAATGGCCTCCCCTTTATTATTCCCCTTTATTATATAAAGCCAGTATGTGGGTTTTACCTTTATTTAATAATCTCGTGTGATAATCAAAGGCTTAAAAGGTCAATAACTTTCATTCCACTGTTTCCCTCCTATGTACCCTTCTGATTAACACCTTAGTTAGAGTGAAAAACAAGGCAGGTGGGCATAAGGAAGCTTGAATAACGAGAGAAATTGATGCTCTGGCCAATAATAAGCAGAGAAGGTTATTGGCTACAACCTTCCCTCCATTGATGAACTGTACACTGCAAGGGCCAGGGAGCGAGCGGGCAAGATCATCTCTGACCCCTCTCACCCTGGCCACAAACTCTTCTAATCACTTCCCTCTGGAAGGCGACTCCGGACTGTCAAAGCTGCCACAGCCAGACATAAAAACAGTTTTTATCCACCAGTAGTTGCTCTACTCAACAGCCAAAAATCTGTAGCCTCCCTTTGATCTGGTATTTTGTTGGTTCACATGCTTGATCAATAGTGTTTTATCATTAATGTTTTATTATTATTAATGTTTAGTGTTTTCTGAGTCGTTCGTAACTGTCACTGCATGTCATGTTGTTACTAGTGGGTGGAGCACCAAGGCAAATTCCTTGTATGTGAATACTTGGCCAATAAACTTACTTACTTACTTACTTACTGATAAGAAGGAGACATGGAGCTTGTATTGGCAACTGTAATCAAGTGTATCCCCAGAGGAGCAGGCTAAAAACGGGAAATCAGGAGGAGAAAAAGGGAGCAGGGGATAGATCAGGCATACAGCATTAAGGATAATCCCAAGAAATGTTGTAATGTACTCAGGGTAAAAGGGTAACCAGAGAGAGAATAGGTCACCTCAGGACTCAAAGCGGTCAACTCTGTGTGAAGCCACAGGAGATGGGCGAAGTCCTCAATAAGTATTTCTCCTCTGTTTTTACCATGGGGAAAGACACAAGGATCAGGGAACTTGGGGCAGTCAATAGAAGTGTCTTGATGGTCTCAATGTACGGTCGAGGATGTGCTGAAGGTCCTGACGTGTATGAAGGTAGTCAAATCTCCCGGGCCTGATCAGATATATCCGAGGACACTGGGAAGCTAGAGATGAAAATGCAGATGCTCTGGCTGAGATTTACGAGTCGCCATTAAATACAGGTGAGATGCCGGAAGACTGGAGGGCAGCAAATATTGTGCCTCTATTTAACAAAGGCTGCAGGGAAAAGTCTGGGAACTACAGGCCAACGAGCCCAATATCTGTGGTTGGAAAGTTATTGGTATTCTGAGGGATATGATATACTGGCATTTAGATGGACAAGGGCTGATTCGGGATAGTCAATATGGCTATGTATGTGGATGATCGGGTCTCATGAATCTGATTGAGTTTTTTGAAGATGCGACCAAAAAGGTTGATGAGGGCAGAGCTGTAGACATTGTCTACATGGATTTCAGCAAGGCATTTGACAGGGTTCTGCATGGTATGCTGCTCTGAAAGGTTAAATCGCAAGGGATGCATGGAGAGCTATCAGAATGGATAAACAATTGGCTTCATGGAAGAAAGCAGAGGGTGATGGTGGAAAGTTGTTTTTCGGACTGGAGGCTGTGACTAGTGGTGTGCCTCGGGGTTCGGTGCTGGGCCCATTGCTGTTTGTCATCTACATCAATGATTTGGATGAGAACGTACATGGCATGATTAGTAAGTTTGCATATGACCTTCAAGTGGTTGGTATTGTTGATAGTGAAGATGGTTGTCAGTAGGATCTTGATCAGTTGGGCAGGTAGCCTGAGGAATGGTTGATGGAGTTTAATACAGAGAAGTGTGATGTGTTTGGGAAGTCTAACCGGGGCAGGACCTACTGTTGCATCCATGGAAGACTGACCTTACAGTCTCCACAAGAGGGCTCTGCCCCTATAAGTATGTTTTCTCGGAATCAGTCATGCAGCCATCCTGGCTTGAACAAACCCACTTACTGACACGGTATAACATGAGTCGATATTGAGTTATTAGCCATCAAACACAACATCTGGCGACGAGCCGTCAAACACATCTTTAACTCTCGCTGCCCCATCGCCCGTTCTTGGAAAGTCCAGGAGAGCCTCCTGTACCATGGACACGATGGATCGAAAGTTTCACCATATACGTGATCGCAAGTGGCCTGGACGGCGAGGCAATATCGGACTCTCACCGCCGAGCGATCCTGCTGCATTGCCTCGGAACGGAGGGACAACGGATCTTCATGCAGTTTGACAGTGCTGCAACAAGTCAGTACAGTGATGCTGTTACTGCACTTGGCAAATATTTGGCAGGTTTTCGTCAATGTTCACGGGGACATGGCGAACCAGTGAAGCACTTTGTTTCTTCATTGATAGAACTAACTGCAAAGTGCACTTTTGGAGCACTGACTCATGTGTTGGTGAGAGGCCAGCTGATAGAAAAGTCATGTATCCCACGTATCAGAGAGCGCCTTCTAATGGAGGATGATGATCGGACGTCGCGATACAACCACCAATCAAACGGCGGGGTTGAACGATTCAATCGCGTGATCAAAGAAAGCGTAAAAGCGAGCATGTCGGAGCGGAAAACATTTGAACAGTCAATCCATGTCCTCCTCCGTTCCTACAGATCCACACCACACACGCTGACTGGGAAAACGGCAGCAGAGCTGATGGTAGGGCGAAACCTGCAAACAAAACTGAATGGTTTTCAACCACCATCGCACCCAAATCCAGACACAAAAGCGAGAGTGGTAATGATAGCACCCAGACAAGTGAAAGGGAAAGCGTACTGTGATGCCAAACGCAGAGTACGAGCGCGCGGTTCAAGGTCGATGAGTGGGTACGAATCAGCCATCCAAACAGACAGCATAAGCTTGCAGGCACACTCTCAAAGCCGATACAGATCAAACGGAGACTCGGCAAGAACGCGTACCTCCTCCAAGATGACACCAGATGGAACGCGAGGCGTCTCATCGCAAGCAGACAGGGACAGGGGGAAGACGAACCGGATGCTTTTCCTTTCCCAATATTCAGTCAAGACCGATCGCGGTTAGCATGCAGCAGAGCAGCCCAATCCCGCTCAGCACTCTCAGCGACAGAAGTGGAGACCTCAGTGCCTGCAAGATTTTCAGCTGTGAAACCATAAACCGTTTTGAGCAGGTAGACAAAAGTGCCTGGAGAAACAACAGCATCTATGGAGCGAAGGAAATAGGCAATGTTTCGAGCCTATTTCCTTCGCTCCATAGATGCTGCTGCAGTCGCTGAGTTTCTCCAGCACTTTTGTCTACCTCCGATTTTCCTTCTTGAACGGTATATTCACTGAGCAGTTATTTTTTGGACTTCCGTTTATTAATAGAGGACAGGAAATTTGAAAGGGCTTTGGGCTGATTTCATATGGACTTATATTTAATTTGATAACTGGACTTAAATGAACGCCTTCATTTACAAAGAGAGGAAAATATGTTGTGTCTATGTAAGACTGTCCTTACAGTCACCACAAGAGGGCTCCACCCCTATATGTATGTTTTCCCGGAATCAGTCACGCAGCCATCTTGACTTGAACAAACCCACTTACTGACACGGTACAACATGAGTCGATATTGAGTTATTAGCCATCAAACACAACATCTACACAATGAATAGCAGGGCTCTGGTTGTCGAGCAGAGAGATCTAGGAGTGTCGGTACATAGTTCCTTGAAAGCGGCTTCACTGGTCGATTGGGTAGTCAAGATCCTATAGCAAGCAAGATAGTGCACTCCTGCGAAAACCAATGGGCAACGCAACGGAGTGGAACGTCAGCCATTTCGACGGCCATTTCAGTAGACCCGACTTTGTATATCCGTCTCTCAGTGTAATCAGCATTGCGGGGGGAAAGTTTGTGTATGTGATATAGTGTTAGATTCATGATTCATATTTCTGTTACTTTTTGTGATTAATATGTTAATGAATTATAATTCTGTTAATTTTCTTTTTTAATGTTTTGAATTCAAAGCTCCGGGATTGGGATCGGACTGTGCAAGGGTGGAGGGGGCACTGAAGGCAAAGAGGCTGTGCCCGCACAACAGTGTAAAAGGGGAGACCTTTCCAATCCATGCTTCCTTCTTTCTGTCTCCGCTGTGCCTTTTCAAAATTAGTTGTTTATTTTTTCCGCAAAAAGAGCAGACCGGAGTTTGGGAGCCGGGCAGCGAGCTTGATGGGGGAAGAAACCGAAGGGCCGCCTGTTCTCAGCTTCGGATCCCATGCCCCACCCTCTTTCCCCCCGTCAGTGAGTCTCTTTAACGGGGCAGAGAGAAAATGAGGGGAAGATTTTTACCAAAGATCTTTGATTTTTACGAGGATGTTTCCGTAAACGCCTTCCGTCTCCGCACTAGTACCTTTGCTCCGCTATGGCGGACAAAGATGGTGGAGACGGAAGCCGGTTACGGAAATTACCCATGACCGTACTACGTCTTTTTCGTCGAGTGCACTATCTTCCTTGCTATAGGATCTTTGGTCAAGAAGGCTTTCAGCATATTGTTCTTCATCAGTCAGTGTATTGAATACAGATGAAGTGCGGTCATGTTACAGTTGTATAAGACATTGATGAGGCCACATTCGGAGTGTTCAGTTTTGGTCACCCTGTTATAAGAAAGATGTTGTTAAGCTGAAAAGGGTGCAGGGAAGATTTAGGAGGATCTTGCCTGTACTCGAGGGCCTGAATTATAGAGAGAGGTTGGGCAGGCTAGGACATTATTCCTTGGAGTGCAGGAGGTCGAGGAGTGATCTTATAGAGGTGTATAAGATCATAATAGAAAGGGTAAATGCATAGTATTTAACCCAGAGTACCTAAAAAACCAGAAGACACAAGTTTAAGTTTGGTTTTGTTTATTGTCACGTGTACTGAGGTACCGTGAAAAGATTTAAGGTTTAAGGTGAGGGGGAAAGTTTAAATCGGAACCTGAGGGGCAACTTTTTTACACATAGGGTGGTGGGTATATGGAGCGAGCTGCTGGAGGAGGTAATTGAAGCAGGTACTATCACAATGTTTAAAAAACATTTGGACAGGTATATGGATAGGATTGGTTTAGAGGGGTATGGGCCAAACGCAGGCAGGTGGGATTAGGGTATATGGGCCACATTGGTCGGCATGGGCAAGTTTGGCCGAAGGGCCTGTTTCTTCACAGTATAACAGTACGACTCAAGATAACTCTTAATCGATTTATCAAACTTGATTTCTTATTCATCAATCCACATGGACTTTGTTCTAAGTGGCCTGTAGCAGTTTCTTAATAATACATTTGAGCACTTTCCCTATTACTGATGTCAGACTAAAGTGCCTGTCCCACTTGGCTGTCATTTGCACGCCGTTTATACGACCTGGTAGCGTGTGGGTAGCGTGGGACGGGCACATGGAGTGGCGTGGAGGAGTGTGGATTTGCGCACGGTATCGCTCAGCGCACCAGGATTTCGTGCTGCACAAAATCTTCACGCTCCACCGGCCTGTCGCGAAAATGATGGTTAAGTGGGACAAGGTGACGTATCAGGTCGAGACCCTTCTTCAGACTGAAACATCATCCATTCCTCTCTAGAGATGTTGCCTGTCCCGCTGAGTTACTCCTGCATTTTGTGTCTATCTTCAATTTGAACCAGCATCTGCAGTTCCTTCCCACAGATTAGTTTGGTCTGCAGCTTGCTACTTTTCATTCACCTCTTTTTTTGAATAGGCGCTTTACATCTGCAGTTTTTCCAATTGCTAGCACCACTCAAGAAACTGGAACATCTTAGAAAATCACCATAAATATCATGAACCGGGTATTCAAATGACGTCACGCGCTCCAGACGGCTATGCGGACACATGATGACGCACGCAACACTCGCGCGACAGTCACTACCGGCCTGTCACGTAAATGACGGCCAAGTGGGACAGGCCCTTATCAAGTCTTGTTCCTGGTTTCCTCTCCCTATTGTCTTAAATACTGGTATTCACCGCCTTACCTCTCATCTGTCAGAACAGGTCTGGTACATTCAACATTTTGCAAGATGATAACTGGTGCATCCTTGCCAACTCTTTCAAGATTCTAAAGATGTATCAGCTCTCAGTTGCCGTCTTCAAATGGACACATCTTCTGGCATTTCTGTGCAGCGTCTGAAGTGTGTCACATGTATTCCATTGTTGCATTTGCTAGGATGTGAGTTTCCATATTCTGATTCCCCAAACAGAAAGCTCCTTGTCTCAGGCTGGACATTTTTCTCCCCAGAAAAAAAAGGCATAAAGGATCTGAGAAGGTGTCAAAAGTCTGCAAATTTCATGTGGATTATTAGATGAAGCTTTGAGTTGCATTCACGTCATTTTTCTGGTCCCTATGCCAGCTTGTGTCAATTTGTATCAAGCTAATTTAATGTTTTCAGTCAAAATCCACGTACTTCTTCAGAATATCTTCCACTTTTGACAGAACCTGACCCAGATGATGTAAATGACATATTTTGTAGGGATTACCTAAATGTGATGAAGAGTTTTGTGTCACAGGCCAAAAATAACATTTGGGAATGATGAATGATAATTTACTTTGTCAAGGGGGAATGTCTTGGAATTATTTCTTTATGTTCACCTCTTTGAAAATATTTCACCCGGGGAATACAATTTTGGACAAACAATATTTTAAAATTATTGAACCGACCTACCTATATTTAGCAATTTTCGTTTGAAAGTGAAATATTATCAATGGTAAACTTTCATATTGTGATTCCCCCGGGTTAAAGAACTGGAAGTGAGTGAAGATACGTACTATGTGATTTACTGCATCTTAGGAATATTGAGTGGTTCACAATTCCCAATATGAAAGAAAGAAAAAATTGATTGTGTAGCAACCCCAGATGTCTCACACCAGTGGAAAGCCTTGTAAACAGCTAGTATAACTTGCCTGTTGATTCTCGTTACTTTTTTTTAACAACCGTTCAGTTTCTTTGATGGAAATAAGAAAAAAGTACTGAAATGATATTGAAAGAAAGCTCCGATGTTGGAGCAGAAATTAGTGATGATAATTTTACTACTTTCATTCATGAACTGTCATTCCAAAAAGACAGAGATCTTAATGTGTTTTAGGTGAGTTGGAAGAGGACACACTCGAATAATGTGGACAATCACCATCTTCCTGGTGTTTCTTCTGTTCCATGCTGAATGGCTGGTGAAATGCACTCTGATCTCTCCGCATCTGCCTTCACCCCAGGCTCCAGTCTGTATGGAGCACTGCTTCACTGTTTACCATTTCCCAAATGTTTTAGTTTAGCACACAAGAAAATAAGTTTTATCCCATGAGACGGACTCAAATTTGTAGATAGAAATAGCTGATTAATCTCAGTAATTCTTATGACACACAGCTTCCAGTGATAGAAGAAGAACTATCTTGGCCTCTTTCCGTTTGATGATTCTGACTGCTCTGTAGGAAGATAGATACAAAAAGCAGGAGTAACTCAGCGGGCTCTGGAGAAAAGGAATAGGTGACATTCCGGGTCGAGACCCCTCTTCAGACATGCTGTCTGACCCGCTGAGTTACTGCAGCTTTTTGCGCCTATCTTTAGTTTAAACCAGCACCTGCAGTTCCTTCCTATACATTATGTCTGCTATGTAGGAAGAATCGGTAAAAGTTAATTCATTGATTTAAAATCTGTGCCAAGAGCAGAATGTCTCAACTGTAATTGGCAGTTTATCTCTCCAATTGCTATTCTTTATTTGTGGCTTGAACAGATTTCAGGTTGTTTTTGCAAGGAATTGGTGCTAAACTTGATCCTGGTCTTGGGACCGTTTTTCATTTGCGACCCTTTGCACACAGTTTTCAGGGGGGTCTTTGAGTGGGGGGGGGGGTCCCTGCTGATTCTGCTTCTTTCAGAATTCAGGTATATTGAGGTCAATTGCAGAGTTCCATCTGTTGTACTAATGGAATACTGTACATGCGTAATTTCATCACGATTCGCTTAGTTTAGAGATACAGTATGGAAACGGGCCCTCCGGCCCACCGAGTCCACACTGACTAACAGTCACCCGCACGCTCGTTCCATCATTCACACTAGAGGCAATTTACAGAACCTGCAGGTCTTTGGAATGTGGGAGTAAACCGGAACACCCGGAAAAAAATCCACCTGGTCACAGGGAGAACTTACAAACTCTGTAAAGACAGCACCCGTGGTCAGGATCGCACCCGGGTCTCTGGCACAGTAATGCAGCAACTCTACTGTTGCGCCACTGTGCCGCTGATACTAATAAAGATGAGGTCTCTCTGGGATCTGTGACATCGGACATTGCCAGTTGGCCCACTTTAGCAAGGTATATAATTGAACAACATTTGCAACATTTACACAAAGAGTGGTGAATCTGTGGAATTCTCTGCCACAGAAGGTAGTTGAGGCCAGTTCATTGGCTATATTTAAGAGGGAGTTAGATGTGGCCCTTGTGGCTAAGGGGATCAGGGGGTATGGAGAGCAGGCAGGGACGGGATACTGAGTTGGGTAATCAGCCATGATCATATCGAATGGTGGTGCAGGCTCGAAGGGCCGAATGGCCTACTCCTGCACCTATTTTCTATGTTTCTATGTAATATTTAAGAAATGTCGTGTTGGAACAGCAGCATTCACAGTGCTTGAGAATTGTTATATCTTCAGTATAGGGTTGGAATGGACATGTTAAATGTTACTTGAAATTTATGATGTAGTCGCTTTTGCTGCTCCGTCTGCAGAAATGTGCAGAACATGAAAGTGACAGCACTTATACATTAGTAACAGCATGAGCGTTAGGCAGCAACAACCAGTGACTTACAAGAAACAGAAATTAGAATAACTCTGCTATCTTGAAATTTCAGCAGGACAGGGTTAAATACACCTCTGTTTCTTCTGACGATTTAGCAACAAACTCCTCTTGATTCTGACCATTAAAGTGGAGAGGTTTCTTCATATCCTTTAGGGATTCCAGCAAAATGTGTTGATTATAATTTTCTAAAGGGTTATTGTATATTTTAAAATCACAAATAAAGCTTGTAGAAACATAGAAAATAGGTGCAGGAGTAGGCCATTCGGCCCTTCGTGCCTGCACCGCCATTCAATATGATCATGGCTGATCATCCAACTCAGTATCCTGTACCTGCCTTCTCTCCATACCCCCATGCCATCCATATTAGCCAATGCTATTTTATTGATTTCAATAAAATCACTAGAATTGGTGACATTTAGGTTATCAGTTTTCTATGTTCCTGAAAGTATTTTCACATGAATAACTATGATATATAAACAAACATTAAAATTCAATATATTAGGACAACGATAGAAAATCAAACACATTGAGTTTGCAATGGTTCTGGTAATTCTGTGGTATAAATGTTCCTGAAAATTGGCAGTGGTGTGTGACAGCTTAATGGGCATCAGTTTGTTTTAACTAATGCCGTTCCAGCGTTGTGCTTGCTGTTGCTTAACATTTGACATGTTTTCATCCTCTCTCCTTTTCCTTGCCCTTTTGTTTGGTGCCCCACACTGTTGCTTTCAATCCAGCATCTGTCTCCAGACCTGGAGTCTTCTCCCCTCCGTTACTGATCACAGAGCATGCTGCTGCTGTCAGACTCCACTCTTTGTCTCTTGTTTTACACTTGTGGTACATCTGTGTCAGGTTTATGCAAACAGCCATGTATACTGTCTTTTGTTTTTCTTCAGGCAAACGGGATACACTGGCATGAACCAAAGCGGAATGATGGGCTCTAGCTCTCCCTACAGCCAGCCGATGAACAACACCTCTTTAATAATGAATTCGCAGACCACTACTTACAACATGGCATCTAATATGGTGAACAGCTCCTCAGGTAAACCACTTTTAAAATCGAAAAAGCCCTTTTGAGAAGTTGGGGGAGAGATTTGGTCTCTGCTATATTTGTTTGTAAAAGTTCTAAAAACTGTTTGTACTGACGAAATCCAATTACCATCAAGTAAGTAAGTCATTTTTTTGGCCAAGTATTCACATACAAGGAATTTGTCTTGGTGCTCCGTCCACAATTAACAAGATCAATCCAGTGAGAATTACGAATGACTCAGAATGACTCAGTAACTAAATCAGAATGACTCAGTAACTGGTGACTGCCAATCACCCCCCCCCCCCCCCCGGACACTTATTATTTTTTTTATTCAAATCGTTTGCTATGTCGCTCTTCGAGGGAGATGCTAAATGCATTTCGTTGTCTCTGTACTGTACACTGACAATGACAATTAAAATTGAATCTGAATCTGAAATCGAGCATCCAATATATGCAACAGAAGAAAAAAAATCTCCCGTTATTTAATTGAAGTGTAACTAATTAGATGATTGAGTGACTTTGGAGAAGACTGGCAAATCAACTGCAAATTCAAGTTTTTCCTGCAAATTAAAGATAAATATAAAATGATATGCAGAATCTGGTCATTGGTAAATTTGCCATCTTATACAAACTATGTTGACATATCATGAAAATGATAAATTGCCTCAGTTTTTGTCTGCAGCTTTATAAACCACTTTCTTTAATTTTGTGCGTGGAGTATAAATATGTAGATAGCGGGCCTCTGGCACCTTGCCCAAAGGTCAGATTTCATGTAAATGATGGCTGTAAATGTTGGCGTACCATTTTACTGCAGCTAAGGCCGTCTCAAGCACCAGCAGTCTTTATTACGTTGTCGTATGGGCATAAAACCTGGTGAACTATATTTTTCACCATCTCTAGCTTGGGGCGTACAGATCAATCGTGGGATTTTTGCAACTCCATATGTTTCAGCAGAATTAGGTATCCTTGCATTGGTCCCTCAAACTTCTGAACCTGCCTTTTTTAAAATAAAATACTGCAGTTGAGACCTCAGCTACACGAATTTCCAATAGTTCTGCACCTCAAAAACGTCATAGAAGGAGCTCAGGATATGTGCTTCATTTCTTAAGCCAACGGGGTGGCACGATGGCGCAGCGGTAGAGTTGCTGTCTTACAGCGCCAGAGACCAGGGTTCGATCCTGACTACGGGTGCTGTCTGTACGTTCTCCCTGTGACTGCGTGGGTTTTCTCTGAGAACTTCGATTTCCTCCCACACTTCAAAGACGTACAGGTTTGTAGGTTAATTGGTTTGGTATGAATGTAAAAATTGTCTCTAGTGTAAGATAGTGTTAATGTGCGGGAATCGCTGGTGGGTGCGGACTCGATGGGCTGAAGGGCCTGTTCCGTGCCGTATCTATGTTTCTATATAGGGTTCTATGTTTCTATATAGGGGACGATCAGCCATGATCACAATGAATGGCGGTACTGGCTCGAAGGGCTGAATGGCCTCCTCCTGCACCTATTTTCTATCTCTAAACTAAACTAAACTATAACTTTTAATACGTGCGTTGGTTCTTTGGTTAATGATGAGATAGGCCTGATAATAACAACATCTTCTATCTAGGTTTGCTTGTTTATTTGACCAGGCAACAGATTTTATTAAATCACAGTGGAGTGCTACAGACATATCTGGTTTAAAACATCTA